>NC_051179.1:201076172-201316171 GCF_013339695.2 Rhipicephalus sanguineus
TCTTTTCTTAGTCTCTCAAGGTTCAACTTCTTGCATAGTTGAATAGCTTTTGCTGCTACTTTTGTAGGTACTATGTCTTTACGCTTGTTGAATACAGCCGATATTGCTTCACCGGCTTTTTCAGAGAAATATTTGTGGGAAAAGACGGCGAACTGTGGGAAAAGACGGCTCTTTATCTACCGGTATGACACACGTAGAATTGTTCTTCAAGTAGGACTCTACGTGTTTTAGAGGCAATTTTGAGGATTGCTGCTTGCAACGTACCAGAGCATCCAGGCCTTCTGAGTTCATCCTCGCGGCACCTAGCTCGGGGGCTCTCTTCGAAACTTCACGGACGATGGACAGAAGCTCCGGTTTGGTCCTCTTGGTAGTCTGGGCAAACTTGGGACCGAGCCCAAGCACTTCACGAACACTGCCGGGAAGTTCGAAACCTTCGGGGACGTGGACGTCACACACAACCTTCCGACAGTTCTTGTTCACTTGAACTCGAAGTTGCCTTAGCTGAACTTGCCAAAGAAGCTCAGTCATCCGGTCAGCTATGCCTAGGTGCTTCCGCAAAAGATTCATTGCGACACATGGCGCATACTGATCAAACAACCGCACACTCAGGCAGTCTTTCAGCAGGCGCACCTGTCGAAGTCGCTCGCCGCGCAGAATCTTCAGAATCCTTTTTCCATGGCCAAACGATGGCGTAAAGCCACCAAACAATGCCGTAACCTCCGATGGGACATGCTTCTTTCGCATGCAAAAGCCTAGCGCTCTCGCGTAGCTTGTCGTCGTGGCGATGAGTGCGACTATACGACCGGGGTCCTGATTTCCACAAAGAAAGGGGCCCGTTGTACTAGAAATGAAATCGACAAGGGTACCAATGTGGGCTTGTTGGTTCATCATAAACTGTTCATCATAAATTCAAGAAGTAAATCAGAGCCTGTAAGACTGATAATAGAGACAGATCGCATCCTTTCCGCCGGCGACAACTGTATCAGCAAGGTGTCATGTCATTATCCACCAAAGAAATTGAATATTTGCGCATGCCCGGTAGTTAAGGTTGGTTGCCATGTTTAAGGCTGCTGTATGACGGATAAGATTGAACGCCTTTGTCCTATGCGCTATCAATTGTAACGAAAATATCTCACTACTGTCGCGTGATTTCATGTGTGTATATATGACCGATCCTGAAAATAGAATTTTCGTTGTTGAAGTTAGCGCTTGTGTTCGTCTCGTTTTTCTCTTTGTCCGTGTGTCTTCCCGCGCTATGCTAAATGCCAGTTATGATGAACCAACAAGCCCACATTGGTACCCTTGTTGATGTTGAAGTTCTTGTACGTGTTGGCGAAGAGCGGCAAGCTCTTCCAGGTCGTGCATGGCGGTGCGGTGCGTTCGTTTTCCCGGGTCACCAGATGTGGGATGCCGTGTCGATGGAAGGAACGCATCCCAGCATAAAACATAACGACTGTTATTTGTGTAGTAACAGCAGCGGGGCGAGCATACCGACGCTGCGCTCAGTCGGGTAGCGAAGGAGGATCACTTCCGTGCTTGACAGCTCGGTTTATAGCCAACCGTCGGTGCACGTAAGCCTCGGTGACGCTGCGGTGGCGCTGTCCCTTATCGGAGGCCGTGGTGTAGCATGCCAGCCGTTTCACGCCGGGCTAGATAGTGACGAGGCGGAGGCTGCGGCCGGTTTGTGCGCAGTGTGTTGCCACAAACTCTTATTCTGTGATCGCGTTAGCCCTCGAATTGGGGTTAATGCGGCCGCCCGCTCTAACGCACCTCTGAAGGTCTGTGTGTATTCCCTGCATCGTTCTCAAGCATCTGGGCATGCTTATATGCAACGACAGGCTTGTCAGCTTTGTTAGGTGTTCTGGTACAGTCAAACCCAGATTATATCGAACTCGGCTAAATCTAATTATCCTTTATATCCAACTATGTTTGAACACGACAATGCTTTAATGTCAGTGCATGCGAAATTTGCGGCTACATCGAAGAAAAATAGTACTTGATATATCAAACATCGGGCAGTGCGGTATTGCCCCAAGAAGTTGGCTTGAATTCCATAATTCCGTTAAGGCGCGGTAACCTATACATCGACCAAAATGTAATATGTCGCTTACAGGAGCATGCACTGTCCATAAAAATGAAACTGGTTCGCACCTACCGATACCATCTGTAACTCTTGTGCCTACGTTTTCTTCCACCAAGGTCTTTTAAAGCCAAGTCGCGATGCAAGGGCTTACTTTATGAAATTGTTCGGCAGTAAACGTGCAAGCGTACCTTCGATAGTCTTGCACAGCAATGAATTTGTTGTTTTGCAGGTTCATTTTCAACCTTCTGCGCATGTGCGTACTACTATGCATGTTGAGTGTTCTTTCGAAAATAAACAACTTGGTAGAGTGCGCTTGTACATGTCCTCGTCTACGTCTTTTTCCCGTGTTGTGCCGCTTCTCCTACATTTGACGGTACTCAAAAGTTGGCTTTCCTTCACAAGAAGTTGGCTTTTGCTCACGGAAGGGGACTTTCCCGCATGCAATTCGAGGGAGTGAGCTGTGTGATTGTGTGATCCCGCGCAGGCGGTAGAAACATCGCTTGCTTCCTCCCGCGGTGTCGCCGTTCGTGACTCGCTTTGTTAACGCAGTGGCTGCCGTAAAACGGAAGAACCTGGCTGTTCTTCGTGAAGCGGGCGTTAGTCAACACAGTCGAGCGTAGAGAGAAAAGTCCGACGTCCCAAGAAGCACGCTGAGTATGATCTTTTACACGGCCAAGGCAGACCGACCAGTTTGAAGATGTTCAGTCGCTGTTTACATCGATGCTGTATTTTCCTCGCCTACAATCGCCCCTGCAATATAGCCCGCACCACCCCCCCTAGAAACAGCGGGAAAATAAGAATAATAAATAAAAACTTGCCATAAGCTGCCTTCCTTGCATTGTCTTGAAGCTGTGCCGTGAAGCCAACTTGCGCACCGAAATTACGGTAAAATTCTTAAAAAGTTTCTATCGAATTATGGACGCAGGTCGAACTAATTGCCGTTTTTTTAGCGAGTTGATCTAGGTTGTATTCACCTGACGTCCGGTTAGCGGATGCGACATCGGAAAAGGCACCGGCTGTGCTGGCAACGGCGTGGCCGCCTGTTTTGCAGGCCGAGCGGCCGTGCGTTCATTGCATCATTGCCCGTCCAGTGCCTACAAGCTGTATTTCTTGCAAATTTCCTCTTGTTTTAGTTTGTTTCGCTCCTAAGAATATTACATTTACCGTATGTTGAAGCGGCTGCAGCCATGGGCGCTCGTCTCTCTCGAGCGTGTAAGCCGAGAAATTGCACGCCTTATTAAACACGCAGGCAAAGTATAATAATATCTCAGGTTTAACGTCCCAAAACCACGATAGATTATGAGAGACGCCGTAGTGAAGGGCTCCGGAAATTTCGCCACTCCTGGGGTTCATTAACGTGCACCTAAATCTAAGTACACGGGCCTCAAAACATTTTCGCCTCCATCGAAAATGCAGCCGCCGCGGCCGGGATTCGATCCCGCGACCTTCGGGTCAGCAGTCGAGCTGCCATAACCACTAGACAACCGTGGCGGGGACACACACAGGCAAAGTAGTCTCTTCTAGGGACGTCGGCCCACTGATTCTGACGAGCGAGGAAGCCGCACTTGGCATCGCACTCGTACCGAAGGGGAACTTTCAGGCATCAAATGGCTTGTTGCACGCTACTAGCTTTGTGACGCCTATGGACAAACTGAAAGCCAAACGATCTTTGGAAGACTGGGTTATCCAAGAACCTCGCTGAAAAGGTACGGCGCTTGCGTCGTTGCGCGCGCAAAGGTGAGATTAATCTTTAGCGTCGAGCTTATCAGCTGTAAGCGCGAAGGCGATTTACCGAACAATTTGATGGTAGTGCGATTCTCTACGAACCCTGGTTGAAGCATCGGGGTTAACCGCGCTTTCGAGGTAATGCGCGTAAAAGGCACCGTTACACGGGGTACTTTCGACTGCAGTCGAGTGCGAACGGCACAGAAATGTCGACGTCGTGATGACTCCCCGCCAGCTTTGATCGAGTGTGATGAAAAATCGTCTCTAGGGTGTTAAATTATTTCACGAGAACAAGGTCACAAGTCACCTGTGCTTTGATGCAAGTGTACAAAAACTCGCAGCCAGAAGTCCACTTTAGCGAGAAAAACAAAAGCGTGCGTGTCGTATTTAACTGGCTAATGTGCCGCGCATGTAACGTTGAGTACTTCGCTCGGTCGCGCTTTTCGCAGACGTCTTCGCCAGTGCATTACGGCAGAAACTGAATGCATTTACTGTGTAAATGCGATTTTTTTGTCGTGTTTCGTTGGCGTCTGATGAATGGCTTTTCTTATTTTTTTATGCAGCTGTCAGAATCTGAACTGAACTGAGTTTCCATTTGCAGGTAAACCACTCTGAGGCGCTTACCACACCAGCCTTGGAGCCCGGCGAAGGCGGCTGAACCCTCCACCCTTCGCCGAACCTCCAGAGTACGGCTACATTGGCCGCGAATAACGCTCGGCAGCGAATAAAATCTGACCGGTTTTCGTCCTCACCCGTGTCACCCTTCGATTTTGTGCGAATGCTGCACCCAAACACCGCGCAACTAACCATGATATTGGATGGTGGGCGCAAAAAACGGCTCAGTATCAGGCAGAAGCACACGGAGGGGACATTGCCCTAGACGTGGCGGCACAGAACACCCGAAAGCAGTGCCTTCCCGGCATGCCGTGGTGCGGGGTTGCTGGGGGGTGAATACAGCACCTGCGGGTCCGACTGTACATTTCGTCCACTTTGTTTCTTCGTACGCTGGGAATGTGCTGTGCGGTTTCGGTGTGGTCAAGACCACGATGACGTCACTGCGCTTTCTCGATTAACGGAATGTGCTCCGCCGAAATAGACATTAGATGAACACATCGAGTGTATATAGCTCCCCTGGTCACAGACGGCATGCGCGTTATCGTCGTGACATCGCCTTCTCGATGGAAAAGTGGCGAGTTTTCAGGACATGAAGCCCAAGCAAGCCAGATGCCGATTATTGTTGTCGGACAAAAACACCTCCTTTTTACTCGACCTTTTTCTCTTGTTTTAGAGTGCTGGAGCATAAGAATAGTGCTCAGCCCCTCCAGCAGCTTGTCACGGCAATAATACGACAGCAAGCAAAAAAAATCTAGGCTCGTAGATGAGCAGGGGAGGTATCTCGTACACGTTAGAGCGGAACGTCACAGGAAGACGAGAGGGAGCAAACATCGCGCCTCACGGGATTGGTGGAGGCTGGTCTGACGGTGAGACGTGAGAATAGCAACCGGAAGAGGCAGGGCTGTCAATAGTTTCGCACAGAACGGGCACAGAACTATATACAATATAACAGAACGGACGGAGATAGAACGGTCTCCGGTCGACTTGGATTAGATCGACGCGTAAGCGCTTGGGCCGCAGAATTCAATTAGTTTCAGTTTTTTTGAGCATGTTCTTCAGAGAATTGCGCAAAGAAAACGCAAGGATAAGAGCAAAAAGCTGCTATGTTAGCAGCTTGACGAGGCTCCTACCCCTTTCTCACTTGGCATCGCAAATCCGCAGAGCAGATATGAAAAACAATTTGACGTTGATTTCCAAACTTCAGTAAATTAGAACATAGAAACAAAAACCAGCACATCAAAGTTTCAGATTTACATAGAAATAAGCAACAAAAAAAAAACAGAAAAACAACAAATAAATCAACAAAACAGCGTAGGTCATTCTTGAAACAACGCACACGTTGCTAAACGGCTAACAAAGTATTACGAAATGGTTGTAGAAAGTCTACAACATTGGGCATGCGAAAAACGCAAGTTCAGGAGAAGTACAAGGGAAACACTGACGCGTGAAATGTTCAACGTTTAAGTCGTAAAAAAAATTGCAAAGAAAGCACAGCGTAGGATGACATGTTACACACATGATCACTATTATAGTGTGTTTCCTTTTACACATAGTATTTTAGCCGGATAATTAGAATAAGCTAAACTACACGCCGCCATTGTGGATGAGAAGATTCTTAATGTCGAAAGTTGGGCGAGTTGGTGATAGTTCATGATTACATATGAAGCAGCGCACGACGACAGGCACAAAAGGAACGATGGGACACCGCTGCATTCTCAACTAGTTTATTTCGCAGAAAAACATGGTTAATATACAAGACGGTGTACCACGTGCTACAATGACGTTCAGGCTACATCATATTTTCTAAAAAGCACACTTCGCAATCGCTCAGTTATCGATGCTTGGCTAATGCAGTAATCTTTCCTTTTTGCGATGTGGAAGGCCTCGATCACTTCCCTGGTCACCTGATCTCTGTGACTGGAAAGTATTTCAGTCTCAGAGAACAGCGGGGAGCAGCCACACTCCGAACAATGCCGCCTTATGGTGAGTAAGCATTATTAGCTAATGCTCTCTTGTGCTCCGTCAACCTTGTATTTATGCAACGGCCAGTTTGGCTGATGTACATCTTCCCGCATGACATGAGCAAACAGTACTACTGCAGTCCTGCACTCAACAAACGAAAAAACGTGCTTGACAGAGCACCGAAAACTATCCTTTTTTGTTGATCGCCTCCTATCCAGCCTGGCGCAGATTTTTCCTAGTCTGTTAGGAGCAGAAAAAACAACATGTATTCCATATCGGCTGCCTACATTCTTCAGATTATGCGATATACTGTGTGCATAGGGTATTGAGACACATTTCTTTTTCTTCAGAATTCCTATCTTTTTGAGGCTGCTCCATAGACACACCACTGCGCACAAGACGAACCAACTTCTGTGCTGATCTGCGCAGAACATGTTCTTCGTAACCCGCACTAGCCAATCTATCTACTTGTCTACTGAAACTATCATTAATTTTGTGGGGACAAGAGTACGCTATGCCGTTCTTAACGGTCTTTGAATGCCCGGAAGAGTAGTTAAGTAGGGGCTTCTCTGATCTTGGACTATATAACATGCAGCACATGGTCAGGCTTACGTGATAACGACAAGTCCAAGAACTGAAGTTGCCCATCCCTTGGCACTTCCCACGTAAAGTCAAGGCCCTCGCTGCATTCCTTGAAAACTTTTAAGATATCTACTATAGCCCTGTCAAGCACAGTGTGTTCCACAAAAACTAAGTAATCGTCAACATATCTAACTATGTTTTTTGCAAGGCCATTCTATTGGCTGCAATTTTTTGTTCACGTTGAGAGTGCAGCGGTGTCCCTTTTGTGCCTGTCGTCGTGCGCTGCTTCATATGTAATCAAGAAGATTCTTAAGTTGTTTTCTACGTATATTAAAGATGGCAATATTTTTGTTTTCAAACATGTTAAAACAAGCGGGAATACAGTGTTCGAGTCTTCTGAAACCATGATTAGCTCGCGAATAAGGTACGAACCAGGAAGGCCTTTTCCGAATGTCATGAACAAATCCGTGAACAGGGGGTGGGTGCTCGAGCCGACGTTTCTCCAAGTGGACTTGTCTTCTGCAAGGCTGGAACTGATGTCATTCCCCATTTCCTGCCGTTTTTTTTGGATAATGGGATTGTGTAGTTTTCCTGAGGTTATGCAGTTTAAGAAAACAAGCGTTGTTTGATAGCAAGCTTTGCTTGTATTTCATAATAAGGTTAAAGCTGCGTATGTGGTGAATCGGTAGAGTGTTATATTCTCTGAATAAATCACTTGTGTGGGCGCCATATCGTACGTTTGCAATATGACGAATCGCTTTTTTCTGCAGTAAAAATACTTTGCTCCGATTTTCTTTACGTGTTCCTGCCCACACTAGACTATAATAGTTTATGTGAGATGAAAATAACGCATTATAGAGTAAAAGTTTAATGTTTGCTGGAAGCGTCTGTCGAAGTTTATACACCTATATACACCTAGGTCCCAATTAAGATTTTCATTAAAAATTAATGACGAAACTTCTTTGACAACCTCAATTTTTTCGGGGCCTAGGTGTATATCCAAACCACGGCCTTCTGAACGGGTGCGAATACCAAAGCTTTGGTTTTTTTTATGTGTTGATCATTAAATAATTTGCAGTACTCCATATGAAGATGTCGTTAAGAATGTTATTGGCTGTGTCTGCAAGCTTACCCAAATCATTGCCATGGAAAATTATACTAGTGTCATTTGCATCAATTATAAAGTCCAGACACTTACTGACACTTGTTATGCCGTTGACATAAATATTAAACAGTAGGGGCCCTGATATGCTGCCCTGAGGTTATGGTTAGTAAGGAGGAATGGCTGTCATTTATAACTACAGATTGCTTTCTTTGTGATAAATACGATTTGAGAAAGTCAAGGGGCGTTCCACGAGAACCATAATGACGCATGATGAGTATTTCGTGGTTAATTCTGTCGAATGCTTTAGAACAGTCATAAAAACACCCAGTGTTAGCAGTTTCTTTTCAAATGAGTTCAGTTCTTTATGTGTGAGCAGAGCCAGTTTCGTGGACATACCCCGTCGGAAGCCCTGCTTTGTGTCTGGCTTACTCCAATGCGGCGCCGATAGTGGCGAATATCGCAACCAGTGCTCCCACCGAACGTCTCGTGAGACTGCGACACCACCCAGCGCCGAATCAACAAAATGTGCTTACTTCTTTTAACCTCGAATTTCTGGTGCGCTAGAACCAAACCGCTCAAGGCCTAAACATTTCCCCTTATACCGGCCACTGCAACCCAAGGCGATGCTCGAGAGAAGGGAGCTTCAACGGCGACGGCGGGGTGCGGGCCTTAGGAGCTTCGCTCCTATTAAATTGTTAGAGCCATCCCGGATTAGATTTTGCGCGAAAAACACGAAGGGAAGAACCACGAGACGAGCGAGATTGACTACCTAACCGCCAACCTGTAATCATAACCGCGTGGCTGTCCTTTTTCTTTTTATGTGTGGTTTCTGACAATAAACCTTCAGTTGTTAGTTTGCGCTCGTCTCGTGGTTCTTCCCTTCGTGTTCGTGTTTTTCGCGCAAAATGCAATCCGGAATGCAATACCAACTCGCCCAACGCTCAGTTCTTAAAGCCATCGTGCCCTTCAGTTTCAAGCTTTGGAAAAAGTGGGGCTAGTGGTGCGAAGACAGGTAGCAGCGGAGCGCACCTCTCCTCGCCTTAAACTCCCCATTCCAATCTGTTGCTCCCAGGGTGTCGGAAGGAAATGTTTTTCGTTTCGGTTTTAATTTCGTTCCACCGAGAAAAGTTCCGTCCCGTTTCAGTTCCGGAACGAAAAAAAAATGTTCCGTAACGGTTCGTAACGGGTTTTTTTGTATGTGAAAATTTGAAGTTAATGTAATCACAAAAAACATTGGATTTGTGATGTACTTACTTGCCCTTCTCTTAAGAAAGTGGGACAAGGTTAAAACACGTTCTTCAGAGGAGCGGACGTAACTGTACCACGAATTCCTACCAACTAGCACAAACTAGTACTAATTTCAAAGTCATAGTATTTAATTTCTCAAAAGACAAATACAATTTTTTTACTGGGCTCAATGCTTTGTGTCAAGGGAGTGAACACGATGTCAGAAACAGCACGTCATTGAGTATACTCTCTGATGTGCGAGAGCGCTGTTCTAGTAAAAAGATCGCCAGGCCTGCGCGGAACACACACCACAGTCACTGCGAAAGCTGGAAGAGCGAACTTCGTAGAGCCCATTGTATAGTCTCTTGGGGCAACTAATACAAGTACACATGCAAGGTACCCACTACGTCATAAATCATCGCAATTCTTCTGAACTATCCAAGTTCCACTATGCCATTTTTCGTCATTCTTCGGAGAATCGTGGTACCCACTACACATCTGTAAGGCATTATGTGCACTTTGTGCTATGGCTGATGATGATGAACAATTATGGCTGAGCACTTTGCAGTGGGTGGGAAGCAGTGTTGCGGAATGGCGCCTCCATTCCATTCCAATTCCTTTCCGGGAAATTAGAACTTGCCGCAATTCCATTCCTTTTAATTCCTCGGAATGAAAGAAACTTAGCCCATTCGCACTCTGGGAATGGCCGGGCAGTTCCATTCCTGTAATTTCTCAACGTAAGAAAGGCACCTTGATAGTTTTATCGAGTTAAGAATGAACGCCCATAAAGCTGATGTCATCAGATGCATTAAGAACTGCAAAGTGCGCAAAACACGTTACCAAGGCCAGGGAAGTCAGCATGGTCAGCATGTTTGAACGAGTGGTGATGTTTTAATAATGTTTCATCGCGAGCGCCAGCAGGCCGACAGAGGAGAAAGAAAGAATTGCCAGCGAGCACGAGAGGAGAAACTGGGACATCAGAAGACTAGCAGGGTCTGAATGGCCTCACTCAGTGCAAAATAAAGCCCTTTTTAATCACCTTGACGGTACCGAGTTCTTCAATGGCTTCTCCATGCCATATCCCATCAAATATTGTTTAAGCTGAAATGTGTTAATGCTAAAATGACGCATATCGTATTTTTATGGGGACATAAGTAGTATTCAAGAAGACTAAGCCGTTTTGCCCCGCGTCTGGAGCGGTCGTGAATATTGAGAAAACTAAGACTTGGGTAATGGGGAACAAAACCTTTTAGTCACCGTCTGCTAGTAGTACAGTAAGACTTTGGTCTGGGCGAGTTGGTTCATAGCAATGGGAAGGCACCGCGCAACTGCAGACAATGGACAGTGTGTGTTGCGTGTTCTTGTCCATTGTCTCAGTTGCGCTCTGCCTTCCCATTGCTAGTATTAGTTGCAACAGTGCACCGCTCGCGCACCTTGTGCCTTTGCATCGAATACAAAACGCTGGGCCGCACTGCTCGTCAGCACTCACGCTTGTCAAGCGCGCCTCGCAAGCATGGATGGGGTGAGGAGAACTTTCTGTGTTCGCCTGTGCGCAGGTACGCAAGGTCTTCCTGGTCGCAAAGGTTATTTACGTGTGTCAGGTACTAAACTGCCCGTGAGATAAAGATCAGGCTGTGCATAGAGTATTCGTCACTTTCGTGTGGGGGTATCAATGGGACCAACGCGCAGGGGTAATTTGTTTCTCCCTTCGGTATCTGCTGGGGATAATGCATTTGTTTGTACATTAACTTATACCTCGGTTTGTAGTAGGCGCGTTGCTTATAAATGTACCGTGCTTGTAATCAGCCAAGCCATTTTAAAAATACCGCTTGATTGTTAAATTCGAGGGTATGACTTACTAATGTTTGAAGTTTGAAAAACAGCACGTAGACGAAAACGTGGTCTATTTTCGGAAAAAGGACGTAATTCCATTCCCATTACATTCCGTGCTAAGGGCGCTTAATACCATTCCCATTCCATTCCTCCAAGCGTTGTCCCCATTCTATTCCGGGGTCGCGAAAATGTGGAATGATTCCGGAGTCATTCCAATTCTGGTGGGGCAACTCCGCAACACTGGTGGGAAGCATTAAACCACACATCCTTTGCGCTATTAGCATTGGATGATGACTGGTCGTTATTTATTCTTCTGCCACGCTATATTACATATGTGTACACGATTCCTTGCCCGACATGACGCCTCTATAGAGTATTTTTGCGAAGGAGTTACAAGCACCAGCGTGGCACTGTGGTGGAAGACCCGACTGCCACGCAGAGGGCGCGGGTTACAATCCCATCCGATCCCAGAAACTTGTTTGTGATTTATTTTTTTGTTATATCACGCGGTAGCGGTCACGGACACTGGCGGCGGCGGACAACTATGGTGACAAAATCAGCAGTTGTGATCGCATAACAGCTTTCGCTGTAACCACGGTGTAAGAATGCAGGTGTTGACACTGTGCGCGCCTAAGCGGCCAGAAAATGTTCGGTCGTCGGTCCGTTGAGCGGTGCGCCATCTATTGGCTTGAGGCGGAGAGCGCCCGCGAGTAACCGAATCACGGTGGTGCTGCGTCATCGCCGCCGCGCTCGCCGTGCCCTCTCCTGTTGCTCTCTCGATTTCGCCACTCGACGCCGCTTGGCGGATGCACATTATCCAGCAAAATGGCACAGAAAAATGCACGTTATCAGGAGCATGCGCGTTGCTATGGAGACGACTGCCCCGCTTTTCGTAGCGCCCTCTAAGACGGCGCCGATGAAACTGCAAGTCATCTGATAAGAACCCGAACATTATCTGGACGCGCGTGGATTGCGGTTTTCCATGCGTTGGGGGAAGAGTGTAATCACCTGAGTATATTCTTACACCGTGGCTGTAACAAAACTCAGCGCCGACAATGCCCTCTCCACTTCGGCCTGCGGGACAGGCGCGCAAAAGTCCACCTGCGTTAATATAAACATGTCTGGTTGCCACTGTTTTCGTTTTTCGCACAATTTCAAAATATTTCCACGTGCGTTTCTTACTATCACTTTGCTGTATTCAGTTTTCGCCCACAAGGACTGTCAGCAACGCTCAGCGCAAACCGCGCCTCATTGTTCGAGAAGCTTCCCGATTATTGTAGATCGTTTTGTTAAGATTGCGCGCAAGACGCGAACACTCGAGCTTATTCTAGAATTTGCACGACAGCCAGCGATAACGCTGGAATATTCGACGGCACATGTATAAACGCCGACGCGCTTCACCGCTTGTCAGTTGATCGACAGCCGACGCTCTGTTCGCCGCTATCCGTGCATACCTTGTGTATTGCTGTAAATTAACTTTCCGTTTCTCGGCCACAAGTGCGGCCAAATAAAGACTTCTATCTTGGACACGTTGCCTGCGGTCTTCGTCGACGTCACGACCCCGTGACAATATCTTTGCTTAGGAATTCCTCCCTGAGGTCCGCGCTAATACGGTACCCTGAGATATGCTCACACTGTATGAGCTCAGTTGTTCCGGATTGCGAAGTTTTCTCGTGAACCGAAAAACGATTAAAAAAATGTGGGTTTCACTCCGGAACGAAATAATATTGCTACATGCATATTGCCTGCCCCTTGAACCATGCGCGTGTGCGCCGGAAGAAAAAAAGGAAGATCTCTCCGCTCGGGCCGATCCCCCGTAGTGGGTTGAGCTATTCCCCTAAGGAACCAACCAACCAACCAACTCTGAGCTGAACTGGTCAGCGCTGCAACCGCTACTGTAAGTATATTGTGTAAATAGTCTACGGATTACAGTCTACCGAGTCGTCATTCACGTAACATATTTGGTGGAGGTGGAACGTTCCCCGTCCTCACCACGAAGCTTCGCAGCGGCCTCACCGTCCAGTCTCCTGCCATGGCTGCCACTGACAACAGCCCGTCTCCATCTACAGCTGCGGCGCCAACCACAACGTACCTTACGGTGTCCCACCCCCGCGACCCCGGTACATTTTCCGCCCAAGCTGGCCTTGACGTTGACTACTGGCTCAGCATGTTATAGTGTGTTAGCCAAACTCACCCATGGGACCCCACCATGATGCTTGCCAACGTAATCTCCTGCTTGGGAGGCACCCCGCGTGTCTGGTTCGAGACCCATGAGAGCGAGCTCACCAGCTGAGCCATTTTCAAGGAGCGACTACGCGACATCTTTGGGGACCCGTCCGATCGCCAAATCGCAGCACGAAAACAACTTGCCACCCGTGTCCAGTCATCGACCAAGTCGTACGTCTCGTACATTCAGGACGTACTCGCACTGTGCCGAAAAGTGGACGAGCAAATGTCCGAGGTTGACAAGGTGGGTCACGTACTCTAAGGCATCGCGGACGACGCTTTCAATCTGCTGGTCTACACAAATGTGTCGACCATCGACCTCATCATTAAGGAATGCCGCCGCTTCGAAAGGGCCAAAATCCGCCGCGTTGTGCGTCAATTCGCTCGGCTACCGAACACGGCTGTCACGTCAACGTGCTCCGATCTCGCCGCCACACCACCCATTGAGGAGAATGTGACGCGCATCGTTCGACGGGAGCTTGAAGTGGCAAGTCCAGCGTCCTTCTACACACCTCCCTTCGACCAAGCCGCTGTCCATGCAGCCCCCCCCCCCCCCCCCCCCCCCACGGTCTCTGTTATTCAGGCCGTCGTGCGGCAAGAAATTGCCAATCTCGGTTTCCCTGTCGCCTGCTCCGTCTCTCGACCCGAATACCGACCGACGCCAACGAATGCACCCCGCAATGACTCCTATTTTCCCCTAAGATCCCGCAACCCATCGGAATGGAGAACTCCCGACGACAAACCCATCTGCTTCCGCTGCCACCGGGTGGGTAATGTCTCCCGTCACTGCCGCCGTACTGGGGCCAATTCTCGTCGCCTTCTCGCCCATACGCTGCACCTCACCGGTATTCGCCCAGCCGTACGTACGCTGCCTCTGACGCACCCAACAGCCGCCCCTACTGCTCGCTCACCGTCGCCCCAACGCCGTCGTTCCCCGTCGCCTCAAGCACGTCGCTATTCCTCGCCGCCCAACTACGTTTCGTCCCGGACGGAAAACTAGCTCGTGCAGCTCCTGGAGGTAGTGCTGCATCATTTTCGTCTGAACCAAATCCTTCGTTGACGCTCCCTACGAACACGAACTTAATTGATCACCAAGTGGACGGTATTTCTATGACGGCGTTAACTGATACTGGAGCTCAGGTGTCTATCATCAGTGCGCATCTATCTCTGCCGTCGACTTAAGAAAGTACTCACGCCTGCTACAACTAAAGCCGTACGCGTCGCCGACGGCGGAACTGTTGCCGTCACGGGAATGTGTACCGCTCGAATAAGCATTGCCGGCCGCCACGTTCCCGTCCTCTTTACCGTGCTCAGCAGTTGCCCTCACGACCTCATCTTAGGCATGGACTTCATCTCGACACATTCTTCCCTGATCGACTGTTCTGCCGGTACTCTTTGCTTGGAACTTCCTCTTCTGCCAGATACTAGCCCCAAACTCCAGAACAGCCTCTGTACCACAGACTTTATCCGCATTCCGCCTAAAGCTCTAACATTCGTCGAATTGGCAACGTCTTCACCGGTGCTTGACGGGGACTAAGTCGTGACGCCTATAGACCTTATCCAAAATTGCTGCAATCTGTCGGAGCTTTGACGAAGCTACCGATTCGGCGCCATGTTGGAGGCTTGTGTACGAATCTTATTGCTGTCGCTGCTATAACGTCGTGCTTTGATAGTGGGAAATCGGTACATAAAAACGTCAGACGCGTGTGTAAGGGCCTGTACACGTTACCGGCATTTCCTAGTTATTACGTTGACAGTTATTACATGCAAAGAACTCTGCCTCACAACGAGAATAAGGTACAAGTTTGTCTGTCACCGAGTCACATGTATAGGCGTGCCGTCGTTGAGAATGAAGCTTTGCGGTAGGTTATAAATTGTCTGTCCGTGTTCAGTGTAGCGAATAAAGCGCTGTTAACTATCTGAGTATCACGCGTGTAGTGTACGATGGTTGGGAAGAGGCTTTAGCGTGCGACACGGCTAGGCAGCGATGACGGTATACGTGCTGTTGACCCATTTCAAAGCGCATTTCATAAGAGGCAGCCTATGATGTATTGTGCACCTAATTAAATGCGAAGCATTTCTTAGCGAACCTCTGGCACTTTGAGCGTTTCTATCTATCTATCTATCTATCTATCTATCTATCTATCTATCTATCTATCTATCTATCTATCTATCTATCTATCTATCTATCTATCTATCTATCTATCTATCTAGCCGCCTACGTCTGGGTGCTCTCATGATCGCCTCCTTAACTTGGTGTAGACCGAAATTGGCATGGGAGGGTAAGATGATTTGACGAATATGACTGTCGGGTCGTCACATGAATAACGTGAAAATCCTGTCGCGTACGTCGTCAAACCCTTTCCACTAGACACGTGTGGCACATACCCGTTTACCACGGGCTGAGGTGAACGGGTATGCGCCACGGGTGATTGACAGTTTATATCTACGCAGGAACGGCGAGAACAGACAATGGTAACTTAAATGCCAGAGCGTTAAGGAAAACCAACATCGGCAGCGTTGAGTCGACGAATGGAAAGAAGGAAAATTAGGATCCCAGCAGGAATCGAACCCGAGCATTCTTCGTGGAAATCAGGTATTCTACCACTGAGTCACGCCACGTCTATAAACTGGTTTGCAAAAACAGTCTACGCAGGCGTAATATCGGTGCAACGTCAATTGTGGTTGTGGTGCTTGCTATCTAATTTTACAAGAAAGCAATAAACACTACATGATACTCCGATGATGTGTACTACTACGATACAGGCGTCATATCAGATTAACGTCTGTGGTTCCAGTGTTGGCTCCACTTTTATAGCAGTCTAATAAACATTATGTTTGTATTCCTGATTCAGCAAGCTATATTGAAGCATTGCTCGACCCCGGAGGAATATATTAACGATAGTTGCATATTGCCACGTGCGTTCCTTATCATCACTTTTGTTGTATTCCGTTTTCGCCCACAAAGACTGTCAGCGACGAAAGACACCGCCCACAAGACCAGCCGGCTTCCTTCAGCCGATCGAGCCTCCTCGGCGACCATTCCAGCAGATCGGGATGGACCTCCTGGGGCCGTTCCCAACGTCGACTTGCGGAAATAAATGGATCGTCGTGGCCACCGACTACCTCACCCGCTACGCCGAAACAAAAGCCCTGCCCAAAGGCAGTGCCGCTGAGGTAGCCAAGTTCTTCGTTGAGAGCATCGTCCTTCGACACGGCGCCCCAGAGGTTCTCATCACCGACAGAGGTACGGCGTTTACGGCTGACCTAACTCAGGCGATCTTGGAATACAGCCACACAAGCCACCGCCGGACCACCGCGTACCACCCACAGACCAACGGCCTCACCGAGCGTCTAAATAAGACCATCGCCGACATGCTGGCCATGTACGTCGACGTCGAACACAAGACGTGGGGTGCCATCCTTCCGTACGTGACCTTCGCGTACAACACGGCCGTACAGGAAACGACGCAGATGACGCCATACAAGTTGGTCTACGGACGGAGCCCGGCAACGACGTTCGACGCCATGTTACCACACGACAGCTCGCCCGCCTAAGGATTAAGAACCAGCAGACGACTGACAGCCGCCGCTACAACCTTCGACGACGCCACATGGAATACCAACCCGGTGACCGTGTGTGGGTATGGACGCCAATACGCCGACGGGGACTTAGTGAGAAGCTTCTTCGACGATACTTCGGACCGTACAGGGTACTTCGACGCCTCGGCGCACTCGACTACGAGGTTGTCCCTGACGGCATTACGAACTCTCAGCGGCGCCGTGCACGACCTGAAGTCGTCCATGTTGTGCGCCTCAAGCCGTATTACGCGCGTTAGTGATCTGAAGGCTGTACTTTTCCTTTATTATTGTACTTTCTTGCTTGCGATTATTGTTGTTTGTACTTTCTTTTTTTGAAATAAAACGTTGACCTCTTCTTTATTATTGAAATTTAAAAAAATATTTCGCTGCTGTAGTCACCGATGTATGTTATGTATAGAATTACCGCAGGATTAACATTTCCGTATCTCACGCACGCGAAAAGTTAACATCAAAAGTGTTTGTTGCTCCAAGAAGTAGGTGCCGATTAGCTGGTATTTTATTGAATGTCCTTCCGGCATGTGCTCGTAAATAACACGATACGCCAAGAATATTCGCGTTCACATCGTTGCCTTTGGGGCTTACAGGCGCCTTTCAATTTCAACTCATTGCAGCAAGACAGTTGCGTCGCCGACTGAACACTTGTGAAACCACCTCAGCGCGTAACCAACGGTAGTGCACTCACGGTCGAATGTAACATATTTCCCGGAGCAGCATTTTTTCAGTTTCATACCAGAAGTCTGACACACTTGAAGCATCTGTTGCAGGGGCGTAGCCAAGGGGCTGGGGAGAGGGGGTCGGATGGGGGCTCAATCTGCCCCCGAAAATTTTCTATTTTGTACACATACAAACGCGCGCACGAAAGTACATAAAGCATGGTCGAACCCCCCCCCCCCGCTCCCCCCCGCCCAGAAAAAAATTTCTGGCTACGCCCCTGATCTGTTGACATTTCATAGCGCACGGGGGTTGATACAGGATTTTCCAAAGGGGGGTCAGCTTTTGGGAGAACTTCATATGTGCTCTTCTCGGCGAATAAATAAAGAACAAGTAAGGGGGGGGGGGGTAAGGCCTGCCAGGACAAACGGGCCGCGCCTCTGAATTTTGCAGTGATAGCACATGAAATGCTTGAAAAATACGCATATATAGTGTAGCAATACGCGCGCGAAGCAACCCAACAAACGCTACCTTGTTAAACTCCACAATCGAAAACAAACTACGAAAAATACACTAGCACAATCGGTCCGTTCGCTGAGAACCGAAGATGCGCACGAGCTACCTGTCTACCATGTTATTGTTATCGTAATGTGATAAAGTAATGTCAGCAGCTATGCAGGCATGCGCGAGTAGCCGCGATGCAGCTTTGAAGCTCGTACACGAAGCCGGTTTGTCTGTGCCTGGAAGCACGCGGCGAGAAAATTATCTCGTTCCGGCATGACACGAAAGAGTGTTCTCTGATGAGTGCCGATGTTGTCACATCGCGCATCTATTAATAACGGCGAACGTAAACACGGCGTTAGTTGTAAGCAGCAACCAGAGTCACGGAACGATCTGCTGATTCTTGTCGGTCGCGAGATAATCTAACAACACGGAGGTTAGTTTCTTGTAAACCTTTTTTTCAGCATCCCGATTTCCTCAATCTGAGCAACACGGCACACGAAAATATGTCGGCATTGCCATTCGTAGCAGCCGCCACACGTTGATACGTACGCTCCGTGTGTACATATGCGGAGCGCGCTTAGCCTTCAACATGGCGGAAATGCGCACGGCGGCCGCTAGATGGCAGCAGATTTCGCATAAGGAAAATAAATAATGGGGGAAAATAAGGTCATTCTGCCTTAAGAGGCGGAGAGATGGACCGTGAATTTATATTTTTTTTGGTAAAATAACATAGATTTAATCAGTGTAGATAAGGTATTAAGCCAACTTGAAACAAGAAAGTTTTTTTTTTTCTTCGAGCCTGGTGGCAGACATGTCACCGCCCCGTTACAAAGGGGACGCTCATAGCATCCATCCATCCATCCGGTCTATTGCTGATGTCCTTCTGGCGCGCGACATCACTGTACCACACTGCGTTGTCACCGTAGCCGCTAACCAGATACATCTCCCTGTTGTAAATTTCGGCTTCACGAAGCATGTGCTACCCAAAGGCATCTCAGTAAGGGGAGTGAAACTTCCTATACCATCCATGGAACGCCATATTCGCTCGCAGCGCCGGACGAACGCCTGGTGTTTGGGGGCGGTACTAAAACATGGCGGCGCATTGCAGACACGCACTGGGGGACGCCATCTTGACGAGGACTGAGGATCCGAGTGGGGGGGGGGGGGAGATATAGAGCCAAATTCAATTGGGATGCACCAGCAAGCCAAATTGAGCGAGTGGAAGGTATTCAGATGGCAAGCGCGCGACCATGTTCCTGTTGCGCAACCCGCCGCATGATCAAAACGGCAATCGTGTCGTTCTGTTTGATGAAGGTTTGCCCACCCACCTATTATCGCACCACTTGTTCTAAGTAAGACTTTGTTTTTGTTTACGTGTACACATAAATTAAACGAGAATAATGAGCAGAGTTTGTTTGAATGTTTCATTGCCTAAACATACCATTCATACAGTAAAAACACAGCTTCAACATTTTACGTTTTTAGTCGCATACAAAAGTGCACCGCACATGCCCGCATGCTAATAACTAGAAATCAAGCCAATGCATATACACTCTATACGAAGACAAAAGAATGACAGTAATGACTATACACAAGCATACACGAGTATACACAAAAACAAAACGAGTAGCATGCAGATCGTACCTTTCATCCGCCGGGATCCGAAAGAATTTTATGCCGGTATGGCGTGAAAGATTTCGACACCACTCAGCACAGCACGATTTGTGATGACGGCGCGAATCCATTCATGCGTCTGTTTCGCTGAAGCTGGCAAGGGTTTCGCTGAAACAAACTTTATGGTAGTAAAAGCTGCCTTTGGGACACCGTAGGCCGTAGCATACATGGGCGCGCGACAAGAAACGCCACTTTTTCGCAGCTATTCTTGACGTCTTCCGCCGAGCTGGCCTCCAATTGAACTCGTCGAAGTGCCACTTCGGCGGCCGGCAGATTACAGTCTTGGGCCACCTCGTCGATGCTTCAGGTGTGCAGCCGGACGCAGAGAAAATTCGTGCAGTCACGTGCTTTCCTGTACCCCAGTCAGCCAAAGACCTCCGGAGTTTTGTGGGACTCTGTTCCTACTTCAGAAGGTTCGTGGAAGGTTTTGCAACAATCGCTCGACCACTCACTGAACTTAAATCAAGTCAAATTAAATCAAAGTAATTTATTTCAGGTCATTTCCTGCGGAGACAGAGACTAAATGCTGAGACAGCCTGATGTGGCCCCTGCCCCCGTTCAGTTCATACAGCGTTGACAATACATATACAAAAAGTGCACTTTGTATCAGAGTTGTGGTTTCGCTCAATATACAACCGAAAAAAAAAGAAATTCTATCTATTACATCTGGTAACAATGTTAGATACATCATATATGCACATAATTAACAGAGAACACACATTATACATGCATTTTACATAAACAAATCGTTCGCACGGATCACTCATTCACACAGGATTCATGTGCTAGGTAAGCTAAACAGATCTATGTATCGTGTAACAGATATGTAGAGAGCAGCAACGCATCATTACAGTGCTGCGTTGGATTACAGTGGGCATCTGCTGCGGATTACAGTGGGCATGCAAAGAAAAGAAATACAATAGAAAGCAGAAATGTTGGGAGTACAGTGAAAGTTGACGTAACAACATCTTAGAAAACACAAGCTGTCGTTACAAGAAACGTTTTAAACCTTCTTTTGAGCTTACTATGGCTATCTGCCCAGTTTATTGTATCTTTCTGTTTATTCAAAATTTGCGTAGACTGATAGGATAATAATTGTTTGCCGTAGTTTGTCCTAATCTTCCAAAGCCTCCTCATCTGCTGCCTAAAGCCGCACTGAGGTTTACCTACCATACCAACATCTTTTTATATGCCTGTGGTGTGTATATGCTGCATTAGTTTATAGAGATAAACTTGATTGGCCATAAGCATGTCATGTTGCACAAATAAATTCCTGGTTCGCAACTCACGGATATCGCCTACATAATTTTCAAAAATACGCAGTACTCGCTTTTGTAGTATCGTTAGTCTCTTACAGTTTCGCTGAGTGGTGGTACCCCATACTAGTGAACAATAGGCAATCTTCGAGTATACTAAAGTGTAATAAAGAGTTTTTTAGGCGAAGAGGTATTAATGTGGAAATTTTTCTAATGCATCCTATTGATCGCGCTATATCGATTGCCAAGTGGTTTACATGACATGACCAGGACAAAGATTCCCGGAACCAAACACCTAGGAATTTCTGTTCAGATGTTTGCTGAATACTTTGAGTTTCATACGTGATATGCATGACATGTCGGTCGCGTTTATTTGGGGGAGAAAAAATTCGGCAGATCCCGCACGCACCGTGGGAGTCGATGTTATGCGAAGCATGCGGCGGGAAGGTGACTGTGGACTAATTTTTTTACAAAGCGACACGTCACAAAATGACGCTAAAGATCTGTATAAATTTTATACGCACACATATATGTTGAAGAGCCGCATATGTGTTATATAACCA
Source organism: Rhipicephalus sanguineus (assembly GCF_013339695.2). Lineage (NCBI taxonomy): Eukaryota > Metazoa > Arthropoda > Arachnida > Ixodida > Ixodidae > Rhipicephalus > Rhipicephalus sanguineus. Next base: position 201,097,782 of record NC_051179.1, read on the forward strand.
GTTGTTTACGGTGGGGTAACGCTGCCAACGGCAACGTGGGTATTACCAACGCCAGAAGCGAAGCGGTAAGCTGATATGTAGTGATTATACATGTCCCTTCTGATGGAGAACGCACGCACGTTTCACGAACCCCTGTGCTTGTGTGGAAGAAGTTCTTGACAGTTCTTGAACAAGGTCATCATCACCGTGATCAGTGAGCAGCAGCAGCTGTCATGACTTGTTATAGGATCCGGTCGTGATCACGGTGACGAGGGGTCCATGTGTAGTGATGTATGTGGTATAGTAGAGCTGTTGGGATTCGTGGATGCCTCGGTCATTTCGTCGACAAATTGTGTCGATAAAGCCGGCGACATGTCGGAACCTGAAGCCACCCTTCGCGTTGGTGAGGTATAGGCCGTCGAGGCCGGTAGGCCTGGATAGTGCTACGTAAGCCAACATCAGTGGATGGCGCTTGTCATATTCGCAGACTACCTGGGCGTATGTGGCCCACGTTGCCTACGGGGTCGAGCGATGCTTCAATATAGCTTGATGAATCATAGGAATACAAATGTGATGTTTATTGGACTGCTATAAAAGCGGAGCCAACACTGGAACCACAGACGTTAATCTAATATGACGCCTGTATTATAGGAGTACACATCGTAGGAGTATCATGTAGTAGTGCTCATTGCTTTCTTGTAACATTAGATAGCAAGCACCACAACCACTAGTGACGTTGCACCGATATTACGCCTGCGTAGGCTGTTTTTCCAAACCAGTTCGTAGACCTGGCGTGGCTCAGTGGTAGAATACCTGATTGCCACGCAGAATTCTTGGGCTCGATTCCTGCTGGGATCTTAATTTTCATTCTTTCCATTCGTTGAGTCAACGCTGCCGATGTTGGTTTTCCTTAACGCTCTAGCATTTAAGTTACCAATGTCGGTTCTCGCCGTTCCTGGGTAGATATAAACTGTCAATCACCTGTGGCGCATACCCGTACGCCGCGGCCCGTGGTAAACGGGTATGTGCCACACGTGTCTAGTAGAAAGAGTTTGACGACGTACGCGACAGGATATTAACGTTATTCATGTCATGACCCTGTAATCATATTCGTCAAATCCTCTTACCCTCCCATGCAAATTTTGGTCTACACCTTGTTAAGGAGGCGATTATGAGAGCACCCAGACGTAGGCGGCTAGATAGATAGATAGATAGATAGATAGATAGATAGATAGATAGATAGATACGTAGATAGAAACGCCCAAAGTGCTAGAGGTTCGCTAAGAAATGCTTCGCATTTAAAAGTAATGTACTTGGTTTTAGAGGCATTTAATTGACGACAGTTGTCTTTGAACCATTCAGAAAGGTTTTGTAAATAAAAATTAGTCTTATTAAATGCGAAGCATTTCTTAGCGAACCTCAGGCACTTTGGGCGTTTCTATCTACGTATCTATCTATCTATCTATCTATCTAGCCGCCTACGTCTGGGCGCTCTCCTGGTCGTCTCCATAACTTGTAATATACCAAAATTGGCACAGCAGAGGATCAGTGTATGACGAACACGATTCACTGATGATGACATGAATAACGCAAAGTACCTGGCGCGTACGTCATGAAACCCTTTCTCTCAGTCACGTGTGGCACATACCCGTAAACCAGAGTTAATGTTATGCGGGTATGTGCCACAGGTGATACAGAGTCTCAACCAACACAGTAACCGCGAACACACATATTGACACGTAAGGAAAGTGATAATAATAATAATTCTTAGGGTTTTATGTCAGAGAACCACCATATGATATGAGAGACGCCGTGTTGAAGGGCTCCGGAAATTTTGACCACCGGGTATTCTATAACGTGTACTGAGATCGCACAGAACACGGGCATCTAGCATTTTGCCTCCATCGAAATGTGACCGCCGCGGCCGGGATCGAACCCGCGACCTTCGGGTCAGCAGCCAAGCACCTTAACCGCTACACCACAGCGGCGGACAAAGGAAAGTAAGGAAACTGAACACAGAACACCCTGGAAGACGCTCAACTACTACCACTCGTCCACGTGGTCCGTAATGCGGATCACGTGGATTACTCAATAACGGCGTCAGTGCTTCCTACAATTAATCTGCTGAGAGAACCAGGCCTGTCATCATTACGGTGACTTCAACATTGATTTATCAAGGCCCAACAACGCTTGGTCCTTATACTGTGTGAAAGACGGATTGGATGTGGAGAGAGCATCAAAAGACCTCGCTGCCACGTCCACGATAGGAGGCATTATAGATCATTCCATCGTAAAAGGCATCCACAATTTCCACCAGCTGCACTAGACCTCGTACTTCACTAAACTTGCCTCCTCATAGCCGCGATCACGAACGGATCCGATTAACAAGTACGGTCAAGCTGCTGGTGCACACTGATCACGGTGACGATGACCTTGTTCAAGAACTGTCAAGAACCCCTTCTACACATACACACGGGTTCGTTAAACGTGCGTGTGTTCTCCATAATAACGGACAAGTATAAGCATAACAACTGTAACTGTGACTGTAACCTACGTGCAGCGCGCCTGCGCGTGCCACTCGGCTGTGTATATATCTAGGGAAACTGGCCTGAATGAAGCTCAGTTGCGGGTAACGCCTGTCCTGTGCATCTTTGTTCCTTCTATGTCCTGTCCGGATTCGCGCTATCCAGTATTGAAGAATATACGCACTGCATATCAGCTTACCGCGTCTGGTGTTGTTAACACCCATGTTGCTGTTACGATCGTTACACAACTGTAAACAACTGGTTATATAATAGATATGCGATTCTTCACCATATGAGTGTGCGTATAGCACTTCCATATTTCTCTAGCGTCATTCCATAACGTTCCGCTCAATGTGAAAAATTACTGTACAGTCACCATTGCGCGCATGGTTCGCATAACATCGATTCCCACGGTACGTGAGATCAGTCTTATTTTGAAGTTCACGCTTCGTCCGTGAGGTAAAAAATATGCTTGTGCCGTCTGCAAACATTGCTATATCGGGGGTTTGTCAGTGTTAGTTATATCATGGTTGTATAACAAAAACAGTGTAGGGCCCAACACTGATCCTTGGGGCACTCCGTTTATTGCATTTAACCATGCGGAGGTGAAATTATCTACATCTGTAAATTGGAAGCGTTTCTCAAGATAGTTTGTTATTAATTTTAATGACGTGGCACGTATACTATAACAGTGCAATTTGGAAAGTAATATAGTGTGGTTAACAGAATCAAACGCTTTTTGCAAATCTAGAAACAACCCTAATGTATAATTCTTATTTTCAAAACCTTGAATGATTTTCTCCTTTGCATAAAGTAGCGCTTGTTCAGTTGATCTGTGTTTTTGAATCGAAACTGTGAACTAGATATAATATTGTGTTTCTCTATGAACTTTGTTATATGATCAATAATTGCCCACTCAAAGTCTTTAGATAAAATAGGCAATATCTATATTGGCCAATAATGTGTAAGGGCGTTTTATCTTCTCCAGATTTGTATATTGGTACAACACTTGCTATTTTTAACCGGTCAAGGAAGATACCAGTGTCGAACATTAAGTTAATAATGTACGCTAGAACCTTTGCTATTAAGTTGGAGACATACTTTACTGGTTGAGCTTTAAAATCATTGTAACCAGATGCGACATCACTTTTTATTCTACGAAGTAATAGTTCGGTTTCATGCGGGGAGACATGATGCAGAACATAGAATTTGGTAGAGAACACGTATCTTGTTGGTTGTTGCGTGCCTATGGTTGCGCTATCAGCCTTTCCTGATTGCATGAAACACTCATTGAACGTGTCAGCCAAACACTGCCCTGTTATCACATTGCCGTTGATCTGAATCTCTTGCACGCTGGCTGTGGCAGCTTTTCTGCTTGTTCATCTGTTTACTGTTTCTAATATCTTCTTTGCATTAGGTTGATGGCGTAGAAACAAGCTTTCGTAATAATTTCCTGTTGCTTTCTTGAGGTCTGCAGTTAACTTATTTCGAACCTTTTTGAATTCCTTGAATAGGTTTAAATCACGCGTAGGTAATGAATGTGTGATACATCGTATTTTTTTTCCGTTATTCTGCTGTATAGTTCAGAGTTTATCCAAGGTTTTATTATTGCCTCCTTATGTTTTCGGCCACACCGTAAAGGAAACGCCTCATCATAACTTGCTTTTAACTTGTTATAGAAGTCTTCGAAAGCCTCATTAGGATCGCTGCAGTCATACACGCTAGTCCAGTTTATTGCCTCCACGAGTGAGAAAAAAATTCGAGTGATTTATCATTTATCACTCGATACTTGCGTATTTCCGGTTGTTGTCTATGCTTAAAGTGATCAGTAACACAGAACACGGGCAAATGATCGCTAAGGTCACTTACTATCACTCCACCCTTAACTTCTGTTGTGCTAATATTCGTAACACAAATGTCTATGGTTGTACCTGTTTTAGAACCAATACGTGTGGACGCGGAAACCAAATTCTCACATCCGTATGACATAATCAAACTCTTGTAGTCCACCGCATACAGATCATTGCTAACTGTATTGATATTTATATCACCAAGAACAAAAAAAAAGGTAGCTTGTCAGTCTGAAAAAATTGCAGCAATTGCTCAAGAAAGTTCAAAAAGTCACGTTTAGAACCAGCTCGTTGCCTATATATGGCAGTAAGTTTAAATTCAGGTGTTTTTATAACTAAGCATTCAACATTTGCATTTGTAATTGTGTACTCCTGTATGATGCTATAAGCATAGCCATTATTGATGTACAGCGCCACACCACCCCCTCTTCTACCTTCGCGGTCCAAGCGTATGCATGCGTAATTGTTCAGGATGGGTGTATCATCAGAATGGGTCAGCCAAGTCTCCGTTAAAATAATGGCTTCAAATCTCAACACGAGAGACTCCAAAAGATTTGTAAATTATCAAGCTTGTTTTTTATGCTTCTAATGTTTAAGTGTAACAAAGAAAAATCAGATTGATTAGATCTAAATGTGGTGTTAAATACTTCTGATGTGTACACATCGCACATACTCATGTACAGTGAAGAGTAAAGATTAAAGAATTAACTGATGTCATTTTAGTTAATTTGGTGAAAGGGTCTTCCGGACAAGAGATTCGCAGGATACGGCTATCTTCATCTTTCCTTGCTAGGACTTTTCCACCTGCTGTCCACACGAACTTCCATTTGGGTTCTTTCTTCTTTGCAACTGTCGCTCCAAGCAACTGCTTGTGCCGCGTCAAATGTTCATTGACAAAGATTACACTGCTAGCACCATCCAAGCCAATGTCTTTTGTGCCAATTCTAATTTTCTAAGCCTTTGCGAGTGTCGAGTCTCTCTTTGCACGTCTCACCAAACGAACAACAATGTTCTTGGTCGTTGAGTTCGCAGTTGGAACTCTATGGCATATATCAATGTCCCTCTCATCAACTGCATCGTCGGTAGTTCACAGATTTTTCGAACGGCCAAGAGAGAATCGCACTCGTCCGGACACCTTTGATCTCGAGGTTGTTACTCCTTTGATACTGTTCCAACTCCTTTAATTTCATCTTCAACTGTTTGTTTTCAGCTTTTAGTTTCTGATTCTCAGAGGACCAAGCTTTTTAATTCATCTCTTATGGCCTTTGTCACGTCTTTGACGCCGTCCACATGTGTAACTGCAGTGCTGAAACTGACTTTTTTCAGGTCCCTTAGTTCAGCACGCATCTCGCGCTCAAATTCGCCAAATAAGACAGATAAGTCACTCTCCCTCTCCTTCTCTTTCCCTGGCGACATTTCAGAATAGCACAGGTATGAATCCAAACACTTTCATACAAAAGCACGAGAACGACATGCGTGTTCAGCAGCGGCGCAAGATTACAAAAACAATTTAAAAGCGAATCGACGCTGTCTCTCACCTGCAAAAAGATGCAGTTTGTCGTAAGCGTGGTGCACTGTTCGATGCGCTGTTGCCGAACTGGACGCGTGGGTTCAGGGAGTCCGTATTTTAGCCCGTGGGTCGTCGGGAAGGTACAGCAACGCCCGCAGCAGTCTTGGTCACGTGGTAGAGCCTTGGTGGGCGTAGCAGGTCTTGTGTGCGCTGTTGCTTATCTCGACCGTTTCTTGAAATGACTGCAAAAAGATGCAGTTTGTCGTAAGCGTGTGCACTGTTCGATGCGCTGCTGCAGAACTGGACGCGTGGGCTCAGGGAGTCCGTATTTAAGCCGTGGGTCGTCGGGAAGGTACAGCAACGCCCCGCAGCAGTCTTGGTCACGTGGTAGAGCCTTGGTGGGCGTAGCAGATCTTGTGTGCGCTGTGGCTTATCTCGACCGTTTCTTGAAATGACTGCAAAAAGATGCAGTTTGTCGTAAGCGTGTGCACTGTTCGACGCGCTGCTGCCGAACTGGACGCGTGGGGCTCAGGGAGTCCGTATTTGAGCCGTGGGTCGTCGGCAAGGTACAGCAACGCCCGCAGCAGTCTTGGCCACGTGGTAGAGCCTTGGTGGGCGTAGCAGGTCTTGTGTGCGCTGTTGCTTATCTCGACCGTTTCTTGAGATGGCTGGAAAAAGATGCAGTTTGTCGTAAGCGTGTGCACTGTTCGACGCGCTGCTGCCGACTGGACCGCGTGGGCTCAGGGAGTCCGTATTTGAGCCGTGGGCCGTCGGGAAGGTACAGCAACGCCCGCAGCAGTCTTGGTCACGTGGTAGAGCCTTGGTGGGCGTAGCAGATCTTGTGTGCGCTGTTGCTTATCTCGACCGTTTCTTGAGATGGCTTGCAAAAAGATGCAGTTGTCGTAAGCGTGTGCACTGTTCGACGCGCTGCTGCCGAACTGGACGCGTGGGCTCAGGGAGTCCGTATTTAAGCCGTGGGCTGTCGGGAAGGTACAGCAACGCCCGCAGCAGTCTTGGGTCACGTGGTAGAGCCTTTGGTGGGCGTAGGCAGATCTTGTGTCGCTGTTGCTTATCTCGGCCGTTTCTTGAGATGGCTGCAAAAAGATGCCGTTTGTCGTAAGCGTGTGCACTGGTCGATGCTGTGCTGCCGAACAAGACGTTCTGAAGAAAGAAGTGCCTTTTTACCTGGGGCCCCGCTGACAGCGCCGCTTTTTCTCGCCTCGTCACACTTTGACAACGCCGCCCATTGGCCCACTTTGACACATTCGCTTCGATGGAGGTCCGAACCGATGCTAGTGGTCACGGGATCGGAGCTGTCCTAGCCACGACAACAGGGACGCAACCGCGTTCTCGCCTACGCCAGCCGCCTCCTCTACAGCTGCCGAGCGCAAATATTCCATTACAGAGCGCGAATGCCTTGCTCTTGTCCGGGCAGTCTTGAAGTTCCGCCCATATTTATATGGCACGCATTTCTCTGTAATAACGGAGCATCATACGCTCTGTTGCTTTCGTCACTAAAGGATCCTACTGGCCGGCTTGGTGGCTGGGCTTTGCGACTCCGAGAATATACCTACACAGTGTCGTACAAGTCGGGCCGCCTACACCAGGACGCAGACTGCCTGTCTCGCTACCCGGTCGATGAATCGAGCACCATCCCTGACACCGACACCGACGCTTGCGTCTTTTCAGTTTCTTTACTGACAAACATCGGCGACGAACAACGCCATGATGCGTCCTTGCGTACTATCATCGAACACCTAGAATCATCGTCTACCGACCGGTCCCATCGCTCGTTCGTCCTCCAAGAAGGTGCACTCTACCGCCACAATTTTCACCCAGATGGACCAGGCCTGCTGCTTGTTATTCCGAAACGCATCCGCTCGGCTGTCCTTCACGAACCTCATGACCTTCCAACGGCCGGTCACATTGGTGTATTGCGCACTTACGAACGGATCCACCGACGCTTCTTTTGGCAAGGGCTTGCACGCTCAGTCAGAAGATACGTTGCGGCGTGTGAGAAATGTCAGCGCCGCAAAACACCATCTACGCTTCCCGCTGGGTGCCATCAACCCCTTGACATTTCTTCAGTACCGTTCTTTCGCGTTGGCTTGGACCTACTTCGCCTGTTTCCCCTGTCTTTCTCTGGCAGCAGGTAGATAGCTGTGGCCACAGACTACGCCACGCGCTACGCCATCACACGAACTCTTCCAACAAGCTGCGCCACGGATGTCGCCGACTTCTTCCTACACGACGTGATTTTGCAACATGGAGCTCCACGCCAGCTGCTTACGGACCGTGGCCGCAAATTTCTATCGAAGGTCATAGCCGACATTCTTCAGTCATGTGAAACGAGGCACAAGCTCACTACGTCCTACCATCCGCAGACAAATGGCCTGACGGAGCGTCTCAATCGAATGACAAAAATTTGGAGGCACAAAGGAACAAGGACAAGAAATGACAGGACTGGTGCCAAACTAACAACTGTTTTATTGGAAAGAACATTGCATTCCAGGTAGCTTCCAACTAGCCCAAAAACGCGTTTTAGTCTCAATCGAACACTTACAGACATGCTTGCGAGGTATGTTTCCTCGGACCACTCGGACTGGGACCTTGCTTTGCCGTACGTGACATTTGCGTACAATTCTTCGCGGCACTACACTGCCGGTTACTCTCCATTTTTTCTGTTGTACGGCCGACAACCAACGTTGCCCCTAGACACCATCACCCGTTTCCACAGTACCAACCAGCGAATATGCCCTTGACACTATCACCAGGGCTGCCCATGCATTTGAAAGCGACCGCACTCGCCTTTTGACTTCTCAAGAAACCAACGGCGGTTGTACGATCACCGGGCTGGTATTCCATGTGGCGTCGTCGAAGGTTGTAGCGGCGGCTGTCAGTCGTCTGCTGGTTCCTGATCTGTAGGCGGGCGAGCTGTCGTGCTTCTTCGGCGTAGTGTAGGTAGGTGGTCACGTCGATGTTTTCCTCGTCGGTCACGTTTGGCAACATGGCGTCGAGCTTCGTTGCCGGGCTCCGTTTGTAGACCAACTTGTATCGCGTCATCTGCGTCGTTTCCTGTACGGCCGTGTTGTACGCGAAGGTCACGTGCGGAAGGATGGCGCCCCACGTCTTGTGTTCGACGTCGACGTACAGGCGCTCTCAGAATAATTCGGAACGCCGAACACGCAGCCGCTCGCTGGCGGAGCGCACCGGCGGATAAATACAGGCAAGGTCTACGCATGCGCGGTCTACCTAGCGAGCGAGTTTATCTCCCTGGTGCCTCTAGATTGGCGTTGTCTTGCTCCAAAAGGATAGCGCTAGATGCTCTTCACCGATACGACAGGGCTGGCATATCGCGCTCCGTAATTAATAAATATGAAGACTTGTCGATTCTTGTGCTTGTGTTCTTGCGATTATTTGCATCCATTCTGGGAGACTACGTGCGAGTAAGGCGCATGGCTACGGACATCGCTGCCTTCTTTAAATCGCGTTAGTGTGCTTTGCGAAGTATTAGTTCTTGCTTTAATTATCTCCCTATCCGTGTTTCTACTAGCTTGGTTATCGAGAACAATTTTTACTATTACATGACGACTCCCCTTACAGTTGTGTCTGCGATAGCGCCAATAAAACATTTTACAAAATGAAATAAGGCGGCATGTTTGTCAAAGCAAATTTCATGCAGAAGGACTGATTTCGTGCGTACTATAATAAGCTCTGCACCATTCTAGAGTTTTTTATTCGCGCACCACATTTCGCGGTTCGCATATATTTGTGCACCAATCAATTCTAGAATCTGGGCGCTTGGTAAAGAGTATTTTTACATTTCGATCGTGTGTCTTCGTTTGTTGCCACAGACATTCATTGTCTTTTGCTCAGAGGTAGCATACAACGCTAGTCAGCGATAGTCTGTCTAAACTATAGCAAATAAATAGCATCACAGTAGATATATATTTATAACAGGAAGAACACTCGGTTTATTTTTCCATACAAAACAAAGAATCGAAGCGTAACTGTGTTTCGCCGATGTGCTGAAGGTTGCATAAGACGAAAACGCCGCTCTTTGCCAGAGCTACTCAGTCAACTCCCGCAAATATTCTGATGAATGATAAATACAGCCCAACGTAACAACAGAAGAAAACCGAAACACACGAACACGCATGCACGCACGAAGGCTTATGCTCCAACGCCATACATGCGCGCACACAGCTTGTCACAGACACCAACCACCCCGCCCCCGTTATCGAAGCGCTTAGCAAACCTGCCAACTCTCACGATTTACCCGGGAGACCCCCGATTTCTGAACAGCCCACTCCGATTGTATACGGCGTCCCTGCGATACATTAGTGGTGCAGGTCGGTCTTCTACATGACCCTCTCACATTCTGTATACGGGCGCGGCCGTAAATGTCCCGATAAACAGCCAGCCGAAATGAAAATAGCAAATGACTGCGGTTCTAAAAATTTTTCTGGTCTTAAGAAACCAGTACAGCATGCCGCGGGATGCAAATCTCGCGATTCGGGATCTCGATAATCTCCGATTTTCGATCCCTCGAAAATCTCCGGATTTTCGAGATCTCTAGGTTGGCAGGTGTGGCTTAGGGGTACCTAGGACTACCGTTTTGTAGCAACGCAACGAATATCTACGTGCACTAGGGAGCAACGCTTGCTTTCTAGGGAGACCGCGCACGCGCAGACCAGCGTACTACTTTTCTGCGGGCACGCTCCGCAGGCGAGCGGCTGCGTGTCCGGCGTTCCGAATTATTCTGATAGCGCCTGTACATGGCCAGCATGTCGGCGATGGTCTTATTTAGACGCTCGGTGAGGCCGTTGGTCTGTGGGTGGTACGCGGTGGTCCGGCGGTGGCTTGTGTGGCTGTATTCCAAGATCGCCTGAGTTAGGTCAGCCGTAAACGCCGTACCTCTGTTGGTGATGAGAACCTCTGGGGCGCCGTGTCGAAGGGCGATCGTGTCGAACGAAGAACTTGGCTACCTCAGCGGCACTGCCTTTGGGCAGGACTTTTGTTTCGGCGTAGCGGGTGAGGTAGTCGGTAGCCACGACGATCCATTTATTTCCGCAAGTCGACGTTGGGAACGGCCCCAGGAGGTCCATCCCGATCTGTTGGAATGGTCGCCGAGGAGCCTCGAACGGCTGAAGGAAGCCTGCTGGTCTTGTGGGCGGTGCATTCCGTCGCTGACAGTCTCGGCACGTCCTTACGTAGCGAGTGACGTCGGCGGCAAGGTGCGGTCAGTAGTACTTTTCCTGTACTCGTGCGAGCGTGCGGGAAAATCCGAGGTGTCCAGCCGTCGGGTCGTCGTGCAGGGCATGTAGAACTTCTGGTCGCAGTCCGGAAGGTACAACGATGAGGTAGCTAGCTCAGGCCGGAGAGAAGTTCTTTACGAGGACGTTGTTTTTCAAGGAAGATGATGCCGATCCTCGCCTGAATACTTTCGGAACGACGGCGGTCTTGCCCTCGAGGTATTCCACTAGACCCTTCAGTTCCGGGTCGGCTCGCTGTCGTTCGGCGAATTCGTCGGCACTTATGGCTCCCAAGAAGCTGTCATCATCCTGGTCGTCGGGCGGTGGTGGGTCGACGGGTGCACGAGCCAAGCAGTCGGCGACGGAGTGTTTCCTTCCGGACTTGTACACGACGGTAATGTCGAATTCTTGAAGTCTTAGGCTCCACCGTGCGAGGCGACCTGAAGGGTCCTTCAAGTTAGCTAGCCAAAACAAGGCGTGATGGTCGCTCACAACTTTGAAGGGCCTGCCGTAGAGGTAGGGGCGAAGCTTTGACGTAGCACAGATGATGGCGAGGCACTGTTTTTCTGTTGTGGAATAGTTGGTCTGTGCCTTAGACCATAGGCGTATCTACCGGGGGAGCAAGGGGGGTGCTAGCCCACCCACTGAGAAATGTGTGGGGGCGCAGCCCCCCCATTTTCGACAGTGATTATTGTCGGCTGCAGACTGGGAAACTAACAAGTCAGGCAAAGTTTTACTTGAACGCAGCAACAACGTAATTTTATAATAAAATTTGTCCTACGATTCTGCTGTGACGACTGTCCTCCGTGTGTCGTGACCACGCAGTGTAGGCTACCTGCGGTGCGCGCTGCCTATTCCACGGCTGTGCGTCTTGCGCTCGAGCATTGCAGAGGAGGCTATCGCTCAGCAGGTGCTCTATAACATTACAGCAATCTGTCATGATTTATTTTGTTCTGCCTGGACTGAAGTTAAAGTACTCGGTGATGCAGATATGAGCGGGAACCAGTAAACGTTTTATAGCCCGATCGAACGCTCTCCTATTCAGGAAAGTCAGTTTCTTTCTTTGAAAACGAATAGCATCGCCACTGCTCTATATCCAACTGCTGTGAGTTGATGAGTATGTAGGTGTCCAGTATTTTAGCTGTGCCTAGCCGGGACAGCTAAAATAGATTCCCACTTTAGTCTCCGATTAGCCTGCTTCACTTTGCTTATCATATGGTAGCCGCAGCGATCGTGGCGGCTTGTAACAAGGCAGTGGACTCGAGCACGTTGAAAACCCAGCTTTCAAGTTTGCCCGGTAACTTGATCTACCTCACCAGGGAGGTGATTAGCGTCCACGGTTTTCTGGACTAAGAAGGCTGCCCATCTGCAAATTGTGTCTGTTCCTAATAATGTTTATTCTCTCTCTACCTTTTGTCAGCAACGATGAGTTGCTCAACAACTCAACACGTTATACTATGCTGAAAGTATCTATTACACACATATGAATCCATCTCGCCCGCTGCTATAAGCAGCGGCTGCCAATGTGATTGGCGGGCAGCTTTCTTCAATTACGTTCAGAAAGAGACACTGTCTGGCTATTCAGAAAAAAATGAGTTATTGTTCAGCACAGTACTGTGCTGCTTATTGTGCACACTTCATTTTAACGCCGCGAGTTTTTCTCAGACTTGTGACGTCGCGCAACAAGGAGGCTATTTTATGGCACATTGAAAATTTTTGACGAATAGCGAAGAGCCAATGACAAACAATACGCAGTACTGAAATAGTTCACTATTATTATTTTTTACGCAGTAATGCGTACGTGGTAATTACGCGGTGGATCACTTACTAGTGATGCAGACTATCGGTAAATGACTATCGATAGTATCGATAGTTTTTTTGAAACTATCGATAGTATAATCAAACTATCGATAGTACTGCTATCGACAAACTATCGATAGTACAGTCGGTAGTAGCATCAGTAATATAACTAGCCGTATTACTGGCACGCGTATTTATTTATTTGTTTTGATGTATTCAGGTTTCACCAACAAAGACTGTTCGGAGCGTTTGACGCAGACCACGCCGCAATGTTTGAGAAGCTTCGCAATTGTTTGAGATAATTTTGTTAAGATTACGTGCTGGACACGAATAGTCAAGTTTATTCGAGAGCTTACGCGAGCACCAGCGATAACGCTGGAAGGTTCGATGACTGATGTATAATACGACGTTCCACCGATCATCAGATTACTCGCCGCTATCATGTGCAGCGTGTATCGCTTGCATGTTCAGTTTTCATTTTCCGCGCACAAGTTCGCCCAAATAAGGAGCTTCGTATTTCCCAGTCTTTCTGCAGCATTCTTCACCCTTACAACCACGCAGTCCCGTAGCCAGGGGGGGGGGGGGGCACCCCCCCCCCCGAAATTTTTATGATACATGGTGTTTTACCGAAAATAAATAATGAAAATAGGCATTTTTCTCAAATAGTCAAGGGTTTCAACAAATAGCCCCCCCCCCCCAAAAAAAAAAAATTCCTGGCTACGGACTTGCAACCACGTGACAAACTATCAATAGTGGTGCGAATAATGATGCTGTTGCTGGCTGGCCATATTGCCAAAATATTTGCGATAGCCTGCTATCAGCTTCGCTTAATTGATGAGCAATTTTCGGCGGAGAAATAAATTATATGCGCAGCGAAAATGGCGGAGTATGTACATGAATAAATTCATATTCAAAGCAACGAGTCACACCGTACGATTAACAAACTTAGTTCTGACAATTTTTTATTTTGGAATCATAAATGCAATATAATTTGAAGCCGCGCAGTTCCACCACATGTAACGGCTTCCTTTCCGCTACCGCTGAACGGTTTGACTTTATGATCACGTGTCAACGAAGCACTTTGGTGAAGAACACTATCATGTCAACTTTCTTGCCCTTCAGCCTGCTCCTCCGGCTTCACTGTGTGCCACGCGCGCGGGGAACCAAGTTTATGCTGCAATGAGTTCGCGCTGTTGTTTGATACTATCGATAGTACTTACTATCGATAGCGCTATCGATAGTATCATTTACCATCGATAGTTTCGATAGTGACTCCGCCATCGATAGTATCGATAGTACCATCGATAGTTCTGCATCACTATCACTTACGCGTCATTTGTTGCGTCGTTTACGAGCAGGTGCTGTGAGCATGACCCAAAAATATCGGCCAGTGATTAACAGATAAACGACCTATACGGTAGGAAACAATCGGGGTAGTTTAAACGTTGTAATCGCCCACATTTTTTCAAGGAAAATTTGAAGCTTACACAGTTTATGTAGGCTAGTTACTTGGAGGAACCGGAGGGGAGGAGTAAAGGGCCATTTCACCGCTTTTCCGTCCACCCCCCCACCCAAGCGGGGAAAGTAGGAGGCAAGGAAGGACAGCTAGTATATAAATTCGTAGCCATTTATAATCTTATAACTATACACAACCAGCGCAATGTGGTTTGCTTAGGTATTAATCGACTGAACTTGGTCTTCTTCTTAAAAAAGAACGATGGTGAGAGGGCTCTAACAGTAAAGAAACTGGCATTCGGCTTATCCTGTAGACTTCTGGGAAGTACCCTGCTTGTCAGCCACGTGTTTTATTTAAGAAGTGAGAATTTAAGGTACTAGAGTCATAGCAGGTGCTTCATAGTCATCGTATCTACAACGCCAAACTCAGACTGGGAAGTTTGCTGATGCAGTGCTCAGATGATCAGGTTAAATTTAGGTATACTTTTTAAACTTCACGGTAATATTCCAAAATATTATTAAACACTGCTTTGTTGTCGCGGTATAGGGCGGCCCGGCCTGCACAATCTCTTTGTGCAGATTGTTCCTTTATTTAAAAGTTTTGAAAAGCAAGTCATCTGCTTTGCCCTACGAATATATATATTATATATATATATATATATATATATATATATATATATATATATATATATATATATATATATATATACGGCGGACGGAGTGAGCGACGCCAGCCCCCCCCTCGCGAATGAGTTGGTACGCCACTGCCTTAGACAGTGACCAGCTAGCATATCTGATAACCCTTTCCAGTCCTTCCGTCCGCTGCACAAGGACGGCGCCGAGCCCTACGCTGCTTGCATCGGTGTGAATCTCCGTATCGGCGTATTCGTCGAAATGCGCAAGTATCGGAGGCGTCTGCAGGCGTCGTTTCAGTTCATGAAATGCTTCGACTTGCGTTGTTTGCCACCTGAATTCGACGTCGGTCTTCGTGAGCTACGTTGGTGGCTCGGCGATCCGTGAAAAGTCTTTGACAAGCGTCTGTAATAGGTGCAGAAGCCGAGAAATCGGCGCACGGCCTTCTTGTCGGTGGATGGCGGGAAAGCGGCGATGGCAGCTGTTTTCTGCGGGTCTGGGCGCACTCCAGTCTTGCTGATCACGTGACCCAAAACAGGAGCTCCTCGTACGCGAAGCGGCACTTTTCTGGCTTCAGGGTGAGCCCGGAGTTCTTGATTGCTTGAAGTACGGATTCAAGGCGCTGGAGGTGTTCGTGGAATTTCGAGAAAACACGACATCGTCCATGTAAACAAGGCAAGTTTGCCACTTAAAGCCAGCTAATACTGTATCCATGACTCGTTGGAAAGTCGCAGGTGTCGAGCAAAGACCGAAGGGCATGACCTTGAACTCGAACAGGCCGTCCGGTTTTGAAGGCAGTTATTTCTTGGTCTCTCTCGTTGACTTCGATTTGCCAGTAGCCGGCCTTGAGGTCCGTTGAAGAAAAGTACTTCGCTTGTGGAGTCGATCTTTGGCGTCGTCTATACGTGAGAGAGGGTACACGTCCTTTTTCGTGATTTTGTTCAGGCGACGACGATAATCGACGCAGAAACGTAGGGTCCCATCCTTCTTCCTCACGAACACCACAGGTGACGCCCACGGACTCTTGGACGGCTGGATGATGTCGTCGCGTAGCATTTCGTCGACGTCTTTCTTGACGGCCTCGCGTTCTCGCGTCGAAACTCGGTACGGGCTCTGACGGATTTATCGGGCGCTTTCTTCTGTTATGATGCGATGTTTCGCGACTGGGGTATGTCGAATTCTTGACGACGACGAGAAGCAGTCCTTGTATTGCAAGAGCAGGCTGTTGAGCTGGTCTTGTCTGACCGTCGGAAGGCTCGGGTTGACGTCGAAATCTGGTTCGGGACCTCGATTCGTCGAAGCAGGTTCGGCAGCATCGAAGAGGGCGAAAGCATTGCTGGCGGCCACACATTCTTCGATGTTGGCGACCGTCGTACCAATGTTGAGGTGCCTATATTCATGGCTGAAGTTTGTCAGCACTACCTTTGCTTTACCGTCACGCGCTCGGATATACCTCTTGCGACGCAAATTTGACGTCAAGAGTAGTATTGATCGCCCTCGATGACGCCTTCAGGTTCGCGGTTTTCGGTGCTGACGGAAATATGACGCTGGAGCGCGCCGGAACGGTCGCCTGTCTTATATCACATTCAGTGAATGGTTCTCTGGCGTCGCGTGGGGCGGGAGCGCTTTGTCTGAGGATATGTTATCGGCTCAGACCTCAGGTCGATGACGGCGCCGTAATCACTTAGGAGGTCCATTCCAAGTATCACATCCCTGGAGCAGTTTTGTATAAAAGCTCGCAGTATAAGCCCGGTTATTGACGGTGACTCTCGCCGTGCAGACATCAATAGGCGTTATCAGGTGGCCTCCAGCTGTCCGGATTTCGGGTCCACTCCAAGCGGTCTTTACTTTCTTCAGCCCGGTGGCGAATGGCCCACTGACGACGGAGTAGTCGGCCCCAGTGTCGACGAGATAGGTGACGTTATGGCCGTCGATGAAAACGTCGAAGTCGCTAGTTCGTCGCCTTGCGTTGCTGTTAGGTCGCGGCGTCGGATCGTGGCTGCGTCGATTTGTTGCGGTGCTTCCATGCTGCGTCGTCAGGTCTTCGGTCCGCGTGGTTTCGTCGGCAGGGCTTCGTCTGCTTCGCGTGTACTGCCGGCGGTGCGGTGACATGTAGGGGCCGGGCGACGGCGAGCGGGAGGGTCGTCGTTCTTGCCACTGTGTTCCGGTGAGGTAGTCGTCGATGTCGCGAGGCCGTTCGCTTGGCTGCGGGCGCGGCGCGTTGACGGCGAATCCGCGTAGCCCCATCTGTCGGTACTGCCAGCGGCGGTGCGTGTGTCCGGCCTCCCCGCAGTGGTAGTAGAGCGGGCGGTTGTCAGGGGCGCGCCAAACGTCGGCCTTCCTCGGCGTGTATCGCTGGCTGCTGGCGGGCGATATGACGTCGGTGTGGCGGCGGTGGTGCCTCGCGGCGGAACTGCTGGGTCGGCGCGGCGTCTTGACCTGGGAGGAGGGGGTGGGTTGCGTCGGGCTGCAGCAGCATAGCTGATTGCTTGCAAGTGCGGCTGCGCTGACTCAGGGACGCCCGCGACTGCTGGATTTCCTGTCGGACGATGTCTGCGATCGAGGCAGCTTGAGGCTGGCACGACGGGAACATTCGGCGAAGTCCTTCGCGCACTACGGCCCTTATGGTCTCGCGCAAATCGTCGGAGCCGATAGCTTGAACCGCTGCGCTGTCTTGAATCAAGCGGCGGTTGTATTGCCGGGTGTGCATTTCCAACGTGTTCTCGATTGTTGTGGCCTCGGAGACAAATTCCTGGACTGTCTTGGGTGGATTCCGCATGAGCCCAGCGAAGAGCTCTTGCCTTATTCCTCGCATGAGGAAAGGACTTCTTTCCTCGGTCAGTTAGGGTCGGTGTGGCGGAAGAGCCTGATCATTTCTTCCGCAAATATTGTCACTTTTTCGTTCGGGAGCTGGACCCGTGTCTCCAGTAAAGCGGCGGCCCTTCCTTTCGCACGACGCTTGTGAACGCTGCGAGGAAGCTGGTCCGGAAGATGTCCCACGTTTCAGGGTAGACCCCCTGTTCTCGAACCACGTCCTGCGCTGTCTTCCAAAGCGAAGTACACGTAGCGTAACTTGTCGTTGAGGTCCAAGTTGTTGAAGGCCGCAGTCCTCTCGTACGACTCGCGCCACGTCTCTGGGTCCTCACATGATGATCCCTCAAAGATTGGCGGCTCCCTTGGCTGCTGCATCACGATCGCGGGCGGTGGCGCAGTGGCTGTCATCGTTGCCGCAGTCGTGGTCTTGGCCTTGGTCTTCCGAGTCTTGTCGGGTAAAGGCCCGTACTCCGGTGGTAGACCTTGTTGCCTACGGCTAGCTCGCTGGTCGTGGTTGGCGATGTCTTCTCCGCGATGTGGGTTGGGTTCACGGCTTGATGGGGGCGTCCGGAACATGAACGAACAGCACCTCCACCAGATGTCGCGGGTCGTGACGTCGACGAAGACAGCAGTCGGCGTTTTCAAGGTGAAACTGTTTATTTAGTTGAACTTGTGGCCGGGAAACGGAAAGTTAATTTACAGCAATACACACTGTATGCACTGATAGCGGCGAAAAGAGCGTCGACCGTCGATCAACTGACAAGCGGTGAAGCGCGTCGGTATTTATACATGTCGTCGAATATTCCAGCGTTATCGCTGGTTGCCGCGCAAACTCTAGAATAAGCTCGAGTGTGCGCGTCTTGCGCGCAATCTTAACAAAACGATCTAATAATCGGGAAGCTTCTCGAACAATGAGGCGCGGTTTGCGCTGAGCGTTGCTGACAGTCTTTGTGGGCGAAAACCGAATACAGCAAAAGTGTAATAAGAAACTCACATGGCAATATCGTACATGTCGCACGCTTGAAGCCCTACCACTCTCCCAGTGACTTTGACATCTGATGCGCCGAGACGCGCTTCTGCCGCCGGGGATTATGCTATATGCATATTGCCAGCCCCTTGAACCATGCGCGTGTGGGCCGGACGAAAAAAGGAAGATCTCCCTCCGCTCGGGCTCGGAGCTGAACCGGTCAGCGCTGCAACCGCTACTGTAAATATATCGTGTAAGCATCATTTTTTTTCGTATTTCGTTTTCTGTTTTCGTTCCGTTCCGACACACTGCTTGCTGCCTAATCTTTCTTTATTCACTTATTCATTTATCATAATACCTCAAAGGTCCCACATGGGACATTACAAGGGGTGGGCGAACGAAAAAATGGCGGGTCAGGTTAGATTGCATGACTTGAAAGATGGTCTTCAATGGCAGCTTTGAATTGAGCATGTCGGTGATGAGGGCGATATCTGATGGAAGGGCATTCCATTCTCCGGCAGTATGCAGGAAGAATGAAAGTCGATAGGTGGTCGTATGTGCACGTGGTAGATTCTCTTTCTCCATCTTTTTTCTTTCTGCCTTTCGTTCTCTCTGTTCTCTCTTTCTATGGTAGTTTCACTCTCACCTCACTCTCAAATCTGTCCTCCTCTCCCTCAGTTTCCTTTTAAACCCTTTTCACTGACAGCTGCCTGGGCGCCGCCATAATCCTCTGGGCTGCGCTGAATATGCCCCAAAGATGCACTGCCGAGGCTGTGACATCAGCCTCCGTACTCCGCGCGCAGCCCAGCATGGCGGCGTTTTTCCTCTCCTGTGAAAAGGTCTATATACAAGGTTATGCTGTGCTCTGCTAGCCGCTAGCCTTCGATGGTGTGTGCGCGGGTTCGAATCTCGCCTCGGCAAGTGATTTCCCATAGAATATCTCTCTATTTTTATTCATCTTTCTTTGTCTGTACTCGTCTCGCCCTTCAGAGCTATTGCAGCTGGCGCCACAGAAATGGGCGCTTGCTTTTTGGGAGCGAAGCAGGAGATTAACACGATGACGACGACGACAAAGAGAGCGCGTGCCGGTGCATCAACTTGTTCGCGAGTAGGGGGGGGGGCGCAGGCCTCTGTCGGCCATATTATATTATATATATATATACAGAGAGAGCGAGAGAGAACTTCATTTGCACTCAGCGTGATGTGATTTTCTATATACAGAGAGAGGATTTTCTCCTAAGTGTTTAATAAGAATATAACATAGAAAAAGTACAATCAGTTTTACGTGGCATACACGGAGGCAACCATACATATGCGTGTTATGTATTGTAATAGTATTACAAACAACACTTCTTATACATTAACCCCACATGCATGAATACAATTATGTCCATGGCCGCCTTCCCAGTAGTAGATAGATTTGTATCAGTCAATGAAATATCGGTAATGTCTAAAACTGCTCAGTAATAATTGCTTTTTTTATGGTAGGTAGCAGTGGCTGCACCTTTGTTTTTGTAATTAATACCTCACTTTTTTGCACATATTCAGGTTTGTGTATGCTATATTTGTCTTGTTTGCTCCTAGTTGAAATAATGTCTAGCGCGTTGTTATTGATTCATTGCTATTCGTATATCACTAGTACTATATTACTATTATTGTTAACTTGTACACTTGAAGTTTTCATTAAAAAATTCAAGAATTTGTGGTATTCGAGGCGTAGTACACTCTTTACACTAATCGTATTTGTATCTGCGTCATTACATGGATGGTCCAACGGCCCTCCTGGTCAGTACGTTTATTG
The DNA here is from genome assembly GCF_013339695.2 of Rhipicephalus sanguineus. Taxonomy (NCBI): domain Eukaryota; kingdom Metazoa; phylum Arthropoda; class Arachnida; order Ixodida; family Ixodidae; genus Rhipicephalus; species Rhipicephalus sanguineus. The sequence continues at coordinate 201,118,371 of NC_051179.1, forward strand.
AAGCGGTGTTTATGCAATTTTTTCTTTGCGAAAAGGTGAGCGAATATAACTTTAAACTACAGCGCAGTGTTTCCATCCGCATTGGTCGTTAGCTGTGCATGAATGGTCGAACTTTTCTGGGTCATGCACGCAGCACCTGCTGGTAACACGATGCAACAAATGACGCGAAAATGATCCATAGCGTATTAACCACTTTTGCACGACTACGTAAAAAATAAGAGAATGCACTATATCCAGTAATAATAATAGTGTGGTTTAACGTCCGAAAAACCACGATATGATTATGAGAGACGCCGTAGTCGTGGGCTCCGGAATTTTCGACCTCCTGGGGTTCTTTAACGTGCACATAAATCTAAGTACACAGGCCTCAAACATTTTCGCCTCCATCGAAAATGCAGCCGCGGTGGCCGGGATTCGATGCCGCGGCCTTCGGGTCAGCAGTCGAGCGCCATAACCACTAGACCACCGTGGCGGGCTGCACTATATTCAATACCGCATATTTTGACCATTGGTTCTTCGCCGTTGCAATTCTTTACACACCACAAATCTGAAATATCGCGTCGTTAAGGGCACGGGTAAACCCTGTACGTTCCATTCATTTTTGACGATATTTAGGAACCGTTTTCTGAGTAACCGGAAGGGGTACCCTCATGATACATCTATCATTCTTGTTTTCAAATTTTCTGCTCTTTTGCTCTACCAGATTTATTAAAATCTAACTAGTATTATTCTGTACCACTACGACCTGAATTTTGATCTAAATTCCACGTTTCAAAATTCGTAACACAAAAGCTGTCAGGTGCATAATTTCAATTCTGGTACAGTAGTTGTATGTACTTATGCAGAATACAAAGAAAAACATGGCTGATCCCTCTGTCATAGGAATCGGCATAACACGAAAGTGAAACGTGTCTTCACAGACGTAGTTCAGCGTATGTTGCGCATTCTTTCGCCCCAAGGGCGAAGTATTGAATGCTACAGCAACAAATTGTAATGTCATGCGAAGAACGGCAAACAGCTCGAAACTTGCAGCGCGCTGCTGAAGCAGAAAGGACGCACGGAACGAACATACACAGGATGAGAGCGAACTAACTGTCACATTTGTAACTTATTTCTGCGTGAGCACCGCGCTCCTTTCGCAAAAGCGGTCGCTGCAGTGAGCCAAGTGACCTTCGTGCTCTCAACGCGAGACGTACAAATCACCGCGATCACGAGAGCAGCGCACGCACGAGCGACCATGCCCTGTAGACGCGGGCCCTCGTCGCAACGGCGACGACCTTTCAAGCGCGCTCTTCTACGCTCTTCGAGCCCTTCGCACCATCTCGCTAGTGATAACAAAAACACGCTGTAACGCCGATCTCTGAGTACCGCCACCGGCAAATGGTGTATAAATAGCTCGCCGTTAGCATTGTGAAGAACGTACCGTCCGTGACCGAATCGTTTCGCGATGCGCGCTGCGGAGCGAGGGGTTGTAAGTTCGATTCCCGATGACGGAACTTTTAAAGACGATAGTCTTTCTTGGGATACTTAAACGGAGAAATTTTGGTCTGTCTTTCTTTCTGTTTGTCGGCACGTCACTCGATTCAGCCACTCGGCCAAAGTTGAACCACTTGCCCAAGGGCCAGCCATATTGAACGGCTGACTAGGTTCATACTTGTGTACATTGTCGATCAAAAAGCAACATTACGCATATCTGAGGCGCAACATCACTAAGTAAGTATTAGGTGGTGTGCTTTAATAGAAAATGCATACAAACGTAATTCGAAAGACCCTACTTTCTTAAGCTGCGCTTAAAATGCGACTGCGCTGAAACTTGCCTTCCTCCGTGCCCTCTGCACGAGCTCATTGTTCTGTTTCGGTTTCGGTTCTGTATTGCACTGTACAAATGCCATGTGGCGCCGCTCTGGCATTCCTGTTTTACCCAGGCGACGTGTAAATAAAGATGCAGTAAAGCTCTCATTTGGGCTAGTTGGTGCACAGGTGAACACATAGTGTAGGTTGCGCGAAAGAACACGGACGAAGGGAAGTGGACAGGACGGGCGCAAAACTTCAACTGAATAAACGGAAAGCCAAGCCGTTAAAAAGTTTGAATCAGGCAGATGTTGATTCAAACTTTTTAACAGCTTTGGCCTTCCGTTTATTCAATTGAAGTTTTGCGCCCGTCCTGTCCACTTCCCTTCGTCCTTGTCCTTTCGCGCAACCCTACTATGTGTTCAAATAAAAGAGCGTGTGGAGAGTACGTTGAGCGCGGACGTTTCTTCTGCTTCAGCGCTTCGCGCCAAACCGTGTGTTCGGGCTGGCTGGCGTCCCCGCCGGTCGCGTTGGTCACCGCCGGTCTTCGCCTGCTGGTGCGCCGGGACTACCAGCCCGCAACACAGTACTCATATTTCCCGACGTATTGCCAGATGGCGTCCATATCTCACGCAGCGCCTCTTCTGTTGCAGTGAAGCACGCAGATACGCGGCCAATTTTTTCTTCTGGTTTTTTTCTTTGCCCACTGTTAGTCTTTATATTTTACAACGTCATTTCCGTGACGGAAATACGCCAGGGGAGCCGTGATGAACCCGGCATAAAACACTTTCATGTTAAAATTCTCAACTGGTTGTCTTGGAATACATAGGAAATAATGTTGCCTAAGCATTAAAAGCACGGTTTTGAGATAATCGAGTTTAAGAAAACAGCTGAAAAGCCAGTATCTTCTGCCACAAACGCCGTTCATCTATTTTATTTAGTTTATACGAGTTTGGTAATCAATGCCAAAGTCATTTTTTAACTTCCGAGCCTTCCGTCTTGCTTGTCTTGCTTCTTTTCGTCTTGCGTCTTGCTTGTCGTGCAGCTCTATCCGCAACGTAATCGTCAATTGTGGTCAACGTTTTTCAGCAAATTGACTGTATTTGGCCAGATTCCAAACCTAATGATTTCAGAATTTTTGCACGTGCAATACTGCCATCATTAAACGAATGAACATCATCCCATGTCGCGATCCTTAAAGACTGAAGCCTAAACAAAGACAGCAAAGACTCTGCGGCGCCAATTCCGATTATTTCAACACTTCCACCACGCTGTTTACAAGCGCAGTTATGTCTAATTGCATGACAAATAATATTCACTGCCATTAGAGAAAAAACCGGTGTCAACCTACACGCGATTCACCTCGAAGGACGCTGAAAAGGCTGAGAGGTCAGACGATGAAGAGCTTGCTGGTTCAGCGTTCGGCACCGCAGTACTTCGCCGGCATTTATTCGCATTTACAAGAAAACTGTATTGGTTGCCGCGAAATTTACGCTTGCTGAAGATCTTTACCTTCAGCATCTCAACTTATCGACAGGGCACGGTAGACACAAGGTGTAATGAAGCTAGGAACTAAAAGTGTTCGAACAGGCGCGCTACGAATAACAAGTGCGAATAAATAGGCACACAGCGTCTTCGGACTGCCTTAAAAGTTACCCGACAATCTCTTATATACACATGACTCCAGACAACCATTTGGCTTTTGTACAGGAAGTATTTTTTTAACACGAAAGTGTTTTATGCCGGGGTCCACCAAGACATCGGTGACGTATTTCCGTCACGGAAATAACGTGGAAAAAAATGCACGCGATCACATGGCAAATAAAAATTAAAAAAAATGTTCCATGAAGTTCCGTTTGCCGTTTGGGAGTGGTAAAGTGAAGGAATGTACCACGACCATGGCCTTCGCGATTAGCTGCTGCAACGCGTCGTTGCTAGGCGTCCGTACCATTCGGCGCGTTGGCAATAGCAGAAGTGCAATTTTGTCGATGCCTTAAGACACCGCGAGGTGGCGACCTTAGCCCAAAACTCGACCTCGCCTCATATCTCCATCCCTATTAAAAGTAGGTCTGGCGACGCGCGCCTGCCTCTGTAACACCGCGTTCCACGCTTACGCACACACCCCTAAAAAATCAACGGCCGGGCTACAGGGGAGACACGACGCGCGTTGCGTTTCCTCTAGTCCGCCGTGGTGTTCTGTTTACTCTTCCTACATGCCGCGGAATGGCGACCTTACTCAACGTTTTTCTGGTTGCAACACCGCTTTCCTCTGATTACGCTCTCACCGTAAACTACTACAGTTACCACAAAGGTTTGTCTAATCGTTTGATCATGGACGTGGTCGTCGGGATGGGAGGAATGTGCCACCAAGCGTCAACTTGGTGCATCCACGTTAAACGGTGGTATAGCTGCCAAACAACCAAGAGACATTGAGCAAGCTCTCTCATATCAATGCACAGTAAACATGAACTACTCTGCAAGGTCACGTTTCACTTTTGTGTATACCGATTCCTGTGACGGAAGGAGCAACCATGTTATTTAGAAAATGGACCGTAAAACGACGGGCTTGTCCTGGGAAGCATGTTCCCTCACTGCTTGCTGTCGCAAGAACTGGTTTTCAGCCACACACACACACAAAACACACACACACACACACACACACCACACACACACCACACACACACACACACGCACACACACACACGCCACACACCCAACACACGCACGCACGCACGCACGCACAAGGGATACATCTTCCAACTGCAAAGAAAAAAATTGTTTTTTTTATTTTGCCTTACCCTGCGCCCTTAAAAGGACGTGGGCACACTAAAAAGTTAATTACTATATATCTCTTTCGGCCCTGGAATTTTTATGTTTGCTGGAGAGTTTTTTTAGTGTGTATTTTCCTAATGGTAAGGGCCTCAGAAGACCATAAACATAAAAAAGTAAGGCAATGGTGTAAGTATTTATTAATTTACAGACGTGACCTCAAATTAGGTCATCAGGGCTCACCACTCATGAAATGAGCAAAAATGTCTCTTTTATTCTTGCTGCTCACTAGAGTACATAAAAATCGGAGCCAATGGCGTATTTGGAAGCGTGTAAGTCCTCGAAAAAAACTTCAGAACTTTGTTTCAAAAACGGCGCTTACCCGCCTCGGCGTCACCCATGACCTCGGTCAAACTTCTTCTTTGCGGCTCCCAACTCCGGAAAAATTCCACAATGGTGGTGTCGATCGCAGTGGGAATCGTTGAAGAAATACCACCCCAAGAATTACCATTTTTGTTTAGTTTGCGAGGTGCTAGGGGAACTTTTGTGTGGTGTCGTCAATTGACAACGCCCGGGCCGAAAGGGATATGCTGGACAATAGCTAAACTTTTTTGCAATAGCCTGACAGTGCCTCATTCTGAACGTAATTCAAAAAGGCTGCTCGACGATCACATTGGCAGCGGTACTTATAACAGCTGGCGAGATGGATTCATATGAGTATAATAAATATTTTCAGTTGTAGTATGACGATGTTGAGCTTCTTGTGCGCGTTTAGAACTCCGTGAACTCATCTTTGCGGACAGCGACGGAGAGAGAGAAATAAACGGCGCTGCGCCTGTGTGCTTCTTTGGCGCCCGAATTGTATTTTGCGCTGTAAACAACTCAATTCAAGAAGAATTATTACCAACTAGCTCAGGGAAGCAGGGGCGTAGGCAGAAATGTTTTACGGGGGGGGGGGGGGGGGCACCTCCTTAATCTGAAGTCGGGGTCGGGGCAGGCAAGCGGTCGAGTGTCATTTTGGGCTGTATATGCCATGGCAAAAAAATAGGGGGGCCACGGGCTTGGTGTGCCACCCCCTGGTTACGCCATGGAATGCAGGGAAGCTATTCTGGATGTGTCCATCTAACTGACACGTCCATTTCGGTGGAGCGCGTTCAGTTACAGGAGAAAGCGGGGAGCATTGATTGTCATCATGCTCTTGACCGTGTCGACGCACTGAACCCGAGCAGCACACTCCCAGCTTAAGAAAAAAAAAAGTGGGCGAAATGTACAGTAACAAACGCTTAAGCAAACTTGGCAAGTTTGTGCTTGCATATGAGCGTGTCCCAGGTGCTTGGAAACGATGCAAGGAATGCGTACCGACCTTTGCAGGTGCGTTAGACGGGCGGCCGCCTTAAACCCCATTGGAGGGCTAACGCGATCACACAGTTCATGCACGGTCTCTGAGATTCGCGCGGCCAAAAGCGGATCTCTGGTGGCTGCGTTCGTTGTGTTGAAGCGGATTCCGTCCCTTTCATTTGTGTCGAGAGTTGCGAAACCTTCGTGATGTCAGGATAACGTTGCGGAAGAAGAAGCGGAAAGATGGGGTGCGCTGTTCGCCGAGCTCCAAGCAATCAGCGGTGGCCGGAATGGACAGTCCATTAGATGTACACATCGAGAATAGCGCTCTCGCTGTCAATTCAGTCTTCATAAAGGAGCAAACCGTAGACCACGTCCCTGGTCCGCGGTAGGTCAAGTTGCTGGGCAAGTTTGAAAGCTGGGCGTCCCAATGTGCTAGAGTCCGCTGCCTTATTCGTCGCCTTGTTGCCAGCAGCCATACGATAAGCAAGGCGAAGCAGGCTAATCAACCGCGAACCTTTTAAATGCCAAGCATTTCTTAGCGAACCTTTGGCACTTTGAGCGTTTCCATCCATCCATCCATCCATCCATCCATCCATCCATCCATCCATCCATCCATCCATCCATCCATCCATCCATCCATCCATCCATCCATCCATCCATCCATCTATCCATCCATCCATCCATCCATCCGTCCGTCCGTCCGTCCGTCCGTCCGTCCGTCCATCCATCCATCCATCCATCCGTCCGTCCGTCCGTCCGTCCGTCCGTCCGTCCGTCCGTCCGTCCATCCATCCATCCATCCATCCATCCATCCATCCATCCATCCATCCATCCATCCATCCATCCATCCATCCATCCATCCATCCATCCATTCCTATGCAGGCGTAATGTCGGTGCAACGTCAATTGTGGTTGTGGTGCTGGCTATCTAATTTTGCAAGAAAGCAATAAACACTACATATATGTTCTCCTACGATCCAGACGTCATATCAGATTAACACTGTGGCTCCAGTGTTGGCTGCGCTTTTATAGTAGTCTGATAAACATTACAATTGTATTTCCGTGATTCAGCAAGCGATATTGAAGCATCGCTCGACCCCTGAGGAGCACATTAACCAAAGTTACATATGATATTCGCATGATTGCACCATAAAAGGCACTGTCACGCGTATGCTGGTGCCTGGTTCGCTCGTCGGGCTGTGCGAAATGAATCACGGAGGCTGATGGTTTCAAACAAAAACTCCCACTTCATTCGCAGAAAAATAACAAGACAAAACAACAACGAAGACATGTACACTCGAAGAAACAAAGAAAAGGAAATGTCTCAATGCCACGCGTTTCGACGTGCGCTACCGTTTGCGTTTCACTAGTTCTCGCGCTTACGATTCTGGCGTGACCTCCGGTCCGTTGCGAGTCCCTCTCCAGCTGGATGACGACACGCCGTATCCATGCTCACCGGTGACGTAAATGTTGAAGGAACCACTGCAGCGGTAGTACCGGGAGTTGCTCGCCGAGGCAGGTGCTCGGGCGGGATACACTGCAGCCCAAGGTCGTCGGTAGTTCCTTGAGCTGCTCGCCCAGGCTGGTGCTCTGGCGGGACACTGCAGCCCAGGGCCAGCGGTAGTTCCGTGAGCTGCTCGCCGAGGCAGGTGCTCGGGCGGGAAACTGCAGCCCAGGGCCAGCGGTAGTTCCTTGAGCTTCTCGCCAAGGCCGGTGCTCGGGCAGGAGACTGGGGTGAGACCAGCCCCGGAAAGTCTCAAGTTCCAGCGAGCGCCGCAGAGGGCGAAAAAATCAACCGCGGCGAGTTCCAGCTTCAAGCACCGGGAGTGGATCTACTAACCTCTGCGTTAGGATAACATGGCGACCTTGTGGTGGCCGCCAATAAATTCTAGCTGTAGAAACTGTGTAACTGAACTATATCGAGGAACAAAACCAGCCTGAAATATTTTCTTCCACCTATTACCTAAATACGTAATACCTATGGTATGGCTTCACGGCCAAGAATTTAGCCGAGAAATTCATGCCTGCCCTGTAGACACAACGCGATATTCCTTATTTGTAACACATTCAAGGTGACATCGCAGAGCGAGAAAGATGCAGAACTGTACGCATCCGCGATTGTTTACGTAACAAATTTATCAAAACTACATAGCTCTCACTGCGCTAGCTATCTCTCGGCGTAGCCCATGTTGCGTTTCCGACTCCACACCATGCACTCAAAGATCAACACAACCTGGCAAGCGCCGCATAACTAACGGAAGGATAAGACCCTTGTCCTAAAGCTATGCTGTTAAAACTCGGACGCTGCTACACAATGAGAGCAACGTTCTTTCAGCGATCTCGATGTTAAGTTATATGCACATCTAAAAGAACTTGTGCGCTGTACGTGGTGGATGTCTGGGTGTGTGGGTGTGTGGGTGTGTGAATGTGTCGTGTGGTTGCGCTCTAATTAAGTTTTTGGAAATTATATGCACATATTTGTCAGCTTTTAGACTGATTACACACGTTCGGATTGAAAGCTTTCGACGTGTATGAGTGACGTGTTTTGCTTGGACCTGACTGTATACATTGCTTGTACCAGCTTGGGCACTCACAATAAACGATGCAAACCTTACTTGATTGACGTTGTTTTTGCCAGTCGAGGCCAGTTTGGTCACCTGGCATAAATATTACACACGCGCGCAGCGATTTAGCAACGACAAAGAACAAAATACCACAGTGAGCAAAAAGCGCAGTAGCGCGACCAGGGCGAACCAACCGCAAAAACGCGTTTGTCTAATGATGATGATAGTACTTGCAGCGCCATCTCGCCTCGCTCTATTGCAGTTCAGTACGCCGCCGCTACCCTTATTTCCGTGCTACAGTCAGAGGTACAGTTTCCGTTCTCTAAAGTGGTAGATGTTCTCTGGTGAGACCCAGCAAGAAGCTCCGCAGCTGTCCGCCTCTCGAACGCTGTGTCCCAGCTCTCACATTCTTCACTCCGCACGCCCCCTTGTTCCAATTTGGCGACCCCCGCGCGCTCTTTTTCTCCTCTTCCTTTTTTAGATGCGAAGCATTTTTTAGCGGAGCTCAAACCGGTGGTGGTGCGCGGCGTGACCATCCTTACTGCGCATGCGCAAACCCTCGCCACATACCTCCTCTCCACACACCTCGCCCCCTCTGAAACGCGGGCTCGACATACCGAAACGCTGCTTCGCATCGCCCCTCTCCTGCGCAATGCCGCGATGAGCGCCAGCGCCTGCGCGTCCCCTCTCTCTCCTCTCCTACGCTCCCCCCTCGCGCGCCTGCCGACCGCGTTCCCCGCTCGCCCTGTGAGAATTAACGGCAAGGCTAGAGGGAAGACACCACGCGCGTAGCGTTTCTCTTCGCGTTCCACGACGTGATGTCGGTAGCATGCCCAACGAAAGCCAACGGAACGCGATCGCGCAAATGCTCCGGCTTCGCATCGCCTCATGGTTCCATTTATCGGGAGATGGTGTAATTTTTCTTTTCACTCCAGCCTCCAATTGATCTGTTCTCTTCACTACACAAATAGCTTCTTCCTCTTCTTCTTTTCTTGAATTTGTCATTCTTGACAGTGGCCCCCAATATGTTGAGTTTTCGCTCCACGAAAACTCGTCCCCACTACCACCAGACACATCACTGTACCGCACACTTCACTGCACCATACAGCACTTCACTTCATGGCACGGCTCGGCACTTCACTTCGCCGCACAACACTTCACCTCGCGGCACATCACCTCACTGCACGGCACACTTCACTCTTGCACCACTGCACTTGCCTACACTAATGCGCACATCAATCTTCGTGAGTCACAAGAAAACATCAAGGTCACAAAAACCGTCAAAAAGCAATAGCAATCTTCGGCAAGCGTTACTGTTCATTTGACTACATCATCACTGTATTCATAAAACCTGGATCAGCGTTGCTCAACGCTCTGCCTGTTTCTTAACTTTGACTAACTCCTTTTTGGCGGGATTTCTTGGCGGGCTTTCTTTCGCCGCCACCGGTGTCTTGACATTTCTCACACGACCTCACGGACCGTTTCACGTCACTTTGCATATATGGCGAAAAAAATTCTTCCGCCACTCGATTAGCTCTCTTCCTTACTCCTTGGTGTCCAGTTCTAATAGAATCGTGAGCCAGTTTGATAACAGCCCTTCTTTGATCTACTGGCACTACTAGTTGTCGTTTCTCTTCTGCACCATGTGCCTTAACTACTCGGTAAAGCAGTCCTCCCATCTTCTCGAATTTATGCCTCCGTCGGCTGTTCTTACAAGACACCACGCGCGTAGCGTTTCTCTTCGCGTTCCACGACGCGAGGTCGGTAGCATGCCCAACGAAAGCCAACGGAACGCGATCGCGCAAATGCTCCGGCTTCGCATCGCCTCATGGTTCCATTTATCGGGAGATGGTGTAATTTTTCTTTTCACTCCAGCCTCCAATTGATCTGTTCTCTTCACTACACAAAAATTCATATTTCCATTTCCCTTGCACCTCGAAAAAACGTCGCAAAGTAGTGTCCGCTTTTTTCAGCGAAAGCTGTTATGAGATCATTTCAGCGGCCGTTTTTGGCACCGTAGTTGTCCGCCGCCGCCGCCGCCACCGGTGTCCGTAACCACTATCGCTCGTAATAAGAAAAAAAAACGAAATAACAAAAAAAAAACATCGTTGATCCCTCCGCCATAGGAATCGGAATAACACGAAAGTAGAGCGCGTCCTTACGGAAGTAACTGAATGTTTTACCGTACATTGATATAAGAGAGTTTGCACAATGTATATTGATGTCTGGCAGCTATAGCACCGTTTAGCGTGGATGTACCCACTTTGATGATTGGTGGTACACCGCCATCCCGACGACTAACTTCCATGCTAAATGATTAAACAAACCCTTGCGGTAGCTGTAGTAGTTCACGGTGAAAGCGTAATCAGAGAACTAGGTGTGATAGCCAGAAGAGCGTCGCATATTGGACGCAGAAGTTCATCGCCATCCCGCGAATATGATCGACCACCACGGCCAGACTAGAGGGAAACGCAAAGCGCGTCGTGCCGCCCCGGTAGCCAGGCCGCGATTTTTCTAGGGGAGAGCGCGTGAGCAGGGAACGCGGTGTTACAGCCAAGGTGAGGCAGGCGCGCGTCGCAGAGCTATGAGCGAGGGCCGACGCTTTTACGACGCTTAAAGCGACGCTTGGCTAAGGTCGCCACCTCGCGATGTGTTAAGGCATTGACAAAATTGAACTTCTATTGAAAATGCGCCGAATGGGAGAGACGTGTAACGCTTTGCAGATGCTAATCGTGGAGGCCACAGTAATGACGAATCTCTTTACTTTGTCGCTCCCAGAGGGCAACACCACCCGCCGACCGGGACAGTGGTAGATATAAAAAGTGCGTTTGTAAAGCCTCTAGAGTCTGTGATCGTGGCGCAGTGGATAGCGTGCCCGGCATCTGTTGTTGCGGACCGAGCGGTCGTGGGTTCGATGCCCGTTGACGGAACTTTTTTTTCTTGGCCATCTGATCGGGTATATTTTTTCGACGTCATTTCCGTGACGGAAAGACGTCACTGAAGTCTTGGTGGACCCCGGCATAAAACATTTTCGTGTTAAAAAATTCCAGGATGAAACGAGGTTCGAAACTGGGCCCTCTGCGTGGGAGCCCAGTACTCAACCTCTGAGCCATGCCGTTACTTGAAACTGCTTTGTAAAAAGATCCTATACAGGCTTCATGTCGGGAAGGAACCACATTAACATATGCAATATAGCGTGGCAGAAGAGTAAAATAAGCACCAAGCGTCGCACAGCGCGAATTCTGTAACCAGGGGTCACACAATGCGAATTGCGAAACGAGTAGGTTGTTGAATGCTTCCAACCCATTACAAAGGGCTCCGCCATAATTCTTCATCGTCATCAGGCACATCATCAACAAAGTGCACATAATGCCTTAGAGATGTTTAGCAGGTACCACGGCTCTCCGTAGAATGACGATAAATGGCATAGTGGCTGCTTCCCTACTACTCAAAAATTACAATGATTTATAGCGTAGTGGGTTCCTCGCAAGTGCACTTGTATTGGTTGCCAAGGAAGCCCATAAGCGCATGATCCATTTCTTCGGGGTCTCAGTAAGTTCTTCGCCTCCCTTTCTCTCCCACGTCAACGTATGTTATAGAGCAGGACGAGAGAGGGAAATAGCGACCGGGCGTCACACAATGCAGTGATTCCACTCCTGCGCCAACTGCGCCAAAGTGCGCCAAATTGTATTTACTGCGCCATCCTGATAATATCGACGAAATTTGCGCCAAACTGCGCCAAAGTCTCTGGTTTGGGGGCGTCTGTCACCGGCAATCGCACCGCCGGCGCGTCAGAACATGTGCAGCTCGATCTTGGGGCTGCCAATAAAGTCGCAATTATGGACCAAGAATTATTCCGCTGAATAAATAGCGCTCGCGCGTGCGTTCCGAGTAAGCCACGATGCCGTGCACGTTGCCGACGCAGCTTCTGTTCTGCAAGTCGGCTCGACAGCAAAACGCGCTCTCCGCAGGGGCTCGTGACGTCTAGGCCTATCGGTAGCGAGAAAGTGCGACGGCGATTCATCGGCGGACGTCGTCTGTTCCAGAAACGCTGCTGATAGCTCGTTTCAAGCGTCGCACGGCACGTAAGGAAAGCAATGTTCAGTAATAACTACATGAGTGCCGCTAAAATGTCTGTCGCTTCTGTTTCCGGACATCGCGGAATGAAATCTGGGATCGCTCGCAGTAGATATATGGGACAATATCGAATTTTCCTTGCTTCGCGTTTTATGGAAGAGCACGCGAACGGTGGAAACGCGTTTACACTTTTCCTCAGGTATACTTTATCCATGGATCTTCATCCAGAACAGCTTTTTCGTAATTCCTTGCGCCAGCACGTCTGAGTTTGTAATCACTCTGCGGTAAATACCCCCTAAAAGGCCCTGCCCTTTCGAGCTCACGTGCTAGGGTTCCAATTCGAATTTTTTGCTTGCTATTTTTAAAAATGTCATCTCATTAGTAAAATCATATCTCCTGGTCGGAGCAGCCGCAAATGCGCAGCTGTCAGTAGCGGGCCCGTCGCTCCGTCGCTGACGGCCGACATTGAAGCGGGTACGCCATGTTACACGTCCGCCCCTCGCTTTCGGAGGTCAATAGCTAACGGTTAAAAAAACCCAGTTTCGCTTAAGAGCGAAGCAATGAATGCGATACCAAAAAATTGTATTGTGAAACGAAGTAAGACTAGCAGCTAACTCTTTTTGGATCCGATCTCGCGTAACTCAACAAAACGCTGGTGTAAGGGAATATGGCCCCTCCAGGAACCGAATCGTTTTCTTGCTCTGAGTTCTCTAAACACGAAGTAAGCGTTGAGAGCACAGCAAGTTTACGAGCCGTCTCCTGATGCCTCGAGATAGCGCGCGCGCAAGCGACTGCGCCCTTCGAACGATGTAGTCCCCCCCCCCCCTACCGCTCCCCTGGCGTCCCTTCATGCTCCTTACGAAAGACGGGCGGGGCGTTTCCTCTCTGTTTGATGAGCAATCGACGGCAGGCCCGCACGCGGGAAGGTGTTATCTCATGCGCTGTCCGCGCGACGGAGACAGACGGGCGGCTAGTTTAATCGCCGCTTCAGCCGCGTTCGTCGCCAGCGCTCGCGAGCTTTTACCCGCGGCTAGACTGCGCCTGGTGATGTTATTAATCTGGACTTTATACGGAAAATTACGACAACGGCGACGGAAAAAATCCGCCGAGAGTGTCCATATAATTGCTATCGCAAGGGTCAATGTACGGGGCAGATGTTGCACCCCCCCCCTCTTAGGTGATTAGGGGGGGGCGGCCGCCCCCCCCTGTGCGCACGCCTATGTTCCTGAGATGATTTTTTCCATGAGATTTGCAATGAATCGAAATATTTCTAGCCTTCATAAGAGCCCCATAATAGTACTCAGGTGCTTGAATGTTAATGCAATATGCTTCTGTATTGCACTCCAGGATGTAAAAGTCGCTGCTCCAAAGTGCTCCCAGATGCAAAATTATCTGCTCCAAAGTGCTCCAAGATGAAAATTTTGCTGCTCCAAAGTGCTCCAAAACGGAAATTTTGCTGCTCCAAAAATTGCTCCAAATCAGAAGTCCTCGGTAGCATCACTGACAATGCAAATTACACAACTGGTGGGCCGTTTAATGCTACCAAGCCATTACAAAAGGCTGAGCCATAATTCTTCACCGTCATCAATCGTCGCGTCAACAAAGTGCACATAATGCCTTACAGACGTGTAGCTGGTGCCTCGCTTCTCCACAGAATGACGAATAATGGCTTAGTAGATGCTTCCCAACTTCACAAAAATTGTGATTTACGGCGTAGTGGGTACCTTGCTAGTGTACTTGTATTAGTAGCCCCAAGAGAGCTTACAACGGGCTCTAGAAACGCCGCTCTTTCAGCTTTCGCTGTGACTGTGCTGTGATTTCAGCGCAGGCCTGGCGTTTTTTTTGCTCTTGTTTCATTTCAGCTGCTATTGTGTTCATTACTGAAACTGACGTTCTTTTCATAGGCACGTCCTTGTGGTCCATGTTTTTCCCACTTTTCTTTACTGCGTATAATTCATATTCTCCATTGTGTTGATCCGCCCTTTTTCCACCACCCTTGTTCCCCACTTGAGTGTCTTCGCGTTATGCCCTATGTGTCATTTATGTTTTGTGAAAATTCCAGATGGAATCCGGGTTGTCCACATCTCTAACACCGGGTCCATTCCCTAAAATGACATCATGCAATGGATACTGCACACAGCGTGCTTCAACCCTTCCACAGAAATAAGGCGTCAACAGTAAGACCCGTACTAGAAGCATTCGCAGCACAGTTCCATCCACCAATCGAACCGTTGTTTTTTTACCCTTGAGATCTGCCTCAGAGACCATGGATTGCCTCACCAAAACAATATTTGACCCCTTGTCTCTGAGCACGGATACGTTTCGTCCCTTCAGGATTCCTGCTTCCACTGCCATGAAAGTTTTTGCGTGTTCGGGCTCGACTGCCGTTGTGACAGCACATGTCTCGTCCCTGCCCTCCTGGTCAAGTTGTTTTTCCCTGTAAGCATCAGTAGGGCTTTCGTCTGCAACTATGCAGGCCGTTTTATTTCCTGACCTTTCACGGCAGGCTTCTGTGGTGGGCCCACGCCTACCGCACCCATCACATTTCGACGAGGAACAGTGAGTGCGACCCGCGGTACAATTTGCTGCTCTATGCCCGGTCTTGTCACAGAGGTAGCATTGGATTGCACTCCGGATTTGCTCTTTCTTCTCAAATCCTTTCTCATCTTGTCCTCTCCCTAGATTCCTTTTCGCTCGAGCTTCTAAATAACGGTCGGCATGTTCGGACAGCTCAGCCGCCGTCTTCAAGTTCCGCTCCTTCAGGAATATTGCCACTCCCTTGTGACACGATGTCAGGCATTGTTCAGCAATCATGCTGTCGCTCAGGTTCTCGAATGTTCTCTCTCTGTTAGCCATCTCCAACCACCGATCGAAGTAATTGGAGATTCGAGCATCGAACTGCTGACCTGTCTCGTTTTCCTGTGGTTTCGAGCTCCGGAATTTCTCTCGGAAACCTTCGGCAGTTAATCTCAAGCGCTGGAGCAGAGCATTTTTGACCTTTTCGTAATCTATCGCGTTCGCTGCTGGCATCCAGCTAAAAACGGCCAGTGCTTCTCCGACAAGGCACATGCTCAATCCAGTTGCCCAGTCACACCTCTGCCAGACTTGTCCTATTGCTATTCTCTCGAACCGCTGTATATAAGCGTCGAGGTCATCTCGCCTTTCGTCGAAAGGTGCGATTAACTTACGCCGGCTCACTTTTGGTGGCTGGGGTACCATCTCTGACCTACCTGGTACTTCCACACTCGCGCGCAACTCCAAATTTTTTCAGTCAGCTCCTTTTTCAACAAGTTTATAAGTGCGCTCCTTCGCGGCTTTCGCTCGCTCTTCATCTTTTTTCGCGGCCTCTCGTGCCTCTGCACGATCTTCCCGTAATCTTTTCTGTTCCTCATGATAGAGCCTTTTCTGTTCCTCATTATAGCCTCAGCCGGCAATCCTGCCGCACTACCGGCTACCATCAAACGTTCCACATCCATTTCGCGGCTCCCGACAGACCTAGGCGTGTGACAAAGTTACATGGATCCTGGCAGGCTCACCATTGTCACGCGTATGCTGGTGCCTGCTTCGCTCGTCGGGCTGTGCGAAATGAATCACGGAGGCCGATGGTTTCAAACAAAAACTCCCACTTCATTCCCAGAAAAATAACAAGACAAAACGACAACGAAAACACGTACACTAGAAGAAACAAAGAAAAGAAAATGTCTCAATGTCACGCGTTTCGACGTCCGCTACCGTTTTTGTTTCACTAGTTCTCGCGCTTACGGTTCTGGCGTGACCTCCAGTCCGTTGCGAGTCCCTCTCTAGCTGGATGACTACACGCCGTATCCATGCTCGCCGGTGGCGTAAATGTTGAAGGAACAACTGCAGCGATAGTACCGGGAGTTGCTCGCCTAGGCAGGTGCTCGGGCGGGATACACTGCAGCGCAGGGTCGTCGGTAGTTCCTTGAGCTGTTCGCCTAGGCCTGTGCTCGGGCGGGAAACTGCAGCCCAGGGCCAGCGGTAGTTCCGTGAGCTGCTCGCCGAAGCAGGTGCTGGGGCGGGAAACTGCAGCCCAGGGCCAGCGGTAGTTCCGTGAGCTGCTCGCCGAGGCAGGTGCTCGGGCGGGAAACTGCAGCCCAGGGCCAGCGGTAGTTCCGTGAGCTGCTCGCAGAGGCAGGTGCTCGGGCGGGAAACTGCAGCCCAGGGCCAGCGGTAGTTCCGTGAGCTGCTCGCCGAGGTAGGTGCTCGGGCGGGAAACTGCAGCCCAGGGACAGCGGTAGTTCCGTGAGCTGCTCGCCGAGGCAGGTGCTTGGGCGGGAAACTGCAGCCTAGGGCCAACGGTAGTTCCGTGAGCTGCTCGCCGAGGCAGGCGCTCGGGCGAGAAACTGCAGCCCAGGGTCAGCGGTAGTTCCGTGAGCTGCTCCCCGAGGCAATTGCTCGGGCGGGAGCCTGGGACGAGACCCAGCCAGACCTTCCGCAGCTGTAGGCCTCTCGAACGCTGTGTTCCGGCTCTCACGTTCCTCACTGCACGCGCCCCCATGTTCCAATCTGGCGACCCCCCGCGCTCTTTTTCTCCTCTTCCTTTTTTTCCTTTCACTCGAGCCTTGAAATTATCTGTTCCAAATAACTTCTTCCTCTTCTTCTTTGCTTGACCTTGTCATTCTTGACAGGCACTTAGTTTCGAGAATACTGACGTATGTACTCTAACGTGAGGGCTGGCGTTACGTCGCACCATAAGTTACCCTTTAAACGCCAGTGTTGTCGACGTACCTGGTAAGCCCACGATGTGCACGCAGCTACGACACTTACAAGAACACGTCGATCCACCTCGTGATACTTGGCGCAAAGCCATAAAATACAGCATAGAAGTACTCTCTGACTGCTTCGCATTAAAGTGATTCCCGCAACGCGTGGGATCTGCCGAATTTTTCAGCTCTCCTAATCAGGCCCAACTAAAAGTATCAACACTTCTGCACACTCATCGACTCGCTCATGGAGCTTGGGTAAGAAGCAGCGGCGATGCTATTCCTTTCGATGAAAGAAAATTAATTTACTGAAACGGTAGAGCTCTCGATCGGTTCATAAAACATTTACTTCTTCCCGCCCGTATTTGCGTTGCCTATGATGTACATTTCAGGCCAGGCAGAGCAGAATAAAAAATTACAGCATATCCACGGGTGAATGATGAAGAGCTTGGGCGAAGCTCCTGAAGCCATCATGGTCTAGGGATTCGCTTCTCGTTAAGCTCGTTTCACAGCGGCGTCCTTGGCGCGCACCGTCACGGGATCCGCCTGCTGCCGCCAAGCGAGCGCCCGCCGCTGCGCATCGTCCATGCTCCGCCAACGATCCGACACGTACGGCGACGATCCAAGATAATGAGAGATGCGCTCACTCCCCGCGCAGCAGCCAATCGGATAGGATGGATGGATGGATGCTATGAGCGTCCCCTTTGTAACGGGGCGGTGACATGTCTGCCACCAGGCTCGAAAAAAAAAGCTTCCTTGTTTCATGTTCGCCTAATACCTTATCTACATTGATTAAATCTATGTTATTATACCAAAAAATACAAATTCACGGTCTATCTCTCTGCCTCTTAAGGCAGAATGACCTTATTATTCCCCCATTATTTATTTTTGTACTTTATCTCTACTTTTCTGCCACCAATACTCTAACCGTCTCTTACTTATTTCTATCGCGGACATGTTCAGCTTTCCATTGTTGTCCCTAAAACTCAAGGCTTCATGTAGACTCGTGCCCACACGTATACCTGGGTGAATATCGCCACATTCAATCAGTACATGTTCCATCGTTTCCTTAGTTCCCCCGCAGCATGTACATTGTTCTTCTTCGTTACTAAATCTCGCTTTATAACTACGCGTTCTAAGGCAGCCCGACCTTGCTTCAAACAGTAACAGTATCATAAAACCTTTCCCTCCTTATTTCCTTTTTTCCCTTGCGGTAGTTATTCAGAGCCGGCTTCTTTTCCATCGCTGCCATCCAATAAGTCCTCTCCGCCTCTCTGACCTTCCGCTTAATGCTCCTTGTTGCCATATCGCCCGCACTGCTAGCCATATATTTACTGGTGAGCCTCCTAGTTCTTTTTCTCCACTGCGTGTCAACACTTTTTCTATACAAATACCTGAAAACCTTCTCTGCCCATCTACTCTTCTTCATTTTCCTCAACCTCTCTTCGAATCTCATTTTGCTCTGAGCTACCCGCACGTCAAAGCCTGTCCATCCCATAACACCCTTTACAGCCTCATTTGTCGTCTTCCCGTGAGCGCCCAACGCGAGGCGGCCCACCGTCCTTTGATTTACATCCATTCCTGATTGTACCTCTGACTTCATGCACACCACTGAGTTCCCAAATGTAAGCCCCGGGACCATCACACCCTTCCACAGCTCTCGAAGCACCTTCGTACCTATTGTACCCCCATAAAGCTCTGTGCTTCATAATTGCAGCATTCCTCTTTCCCTTTGCTACCGATGCTTTCTCTTGTACCTCCATATATCTATCCCCCTCATTTACCCATACTCCGAGGTACTTGTACTCGCTTACCCTCGGTATTTTTTGGCCCTGTATAAAGACCGCATGGTCTTCGTGATCATTGAATACCATCAATCCACATTTTGTTGCACTAAATTCTAGTCCTAGAGCCCTCACATTCCCTTCCGCATATATCTGCCAGTCGCTCTATTTCATCTTGACTGTCCGCAAATAAGACAATATCATCAGCATAAAATAGACCTGGAAGGTTCTGCTCAACCATCGTGCCGACCTGTTTGTGTGACAAATTAAATCCAATGTTGCTACCTTCTAGCGCTTTTTCCATCCTCACCATGTACAGCATGAATAACAGCGGGGACAAAGGACATCCCTGTCTCAGCCCCTTGCTAATTTCAACGCTGTCCTTGCTACTTATTCCTTCCCATTCTATACAAACTGTATTTTCTCGGTATATTTCCCTCAAAAGCTGTATACAGTCGTCACCTATGCCCACTTCTTCCAGTATATCCCACAAAATTTTCTGATTAACGTTGTCATACGCCCAGGTAATATCTAGATAAGCTACGTATAAGGGCCTGTTTTCTATTTTCGATATTTCTATACACTGAGTAAGAACAAACAGATTATCGTCTAACCGCCTGTCGATTCGAAATCCATTCTGAAGTTCTCCCAAAATATCATTTTGTTCCACCCACGCTTCTATTTTTAATTTTACTGCCTGCATCGCCAACCTGTATAGCACCGATGTAATGGTTAGCGGTCTATACGATCGAATGTTATCCTTTTCTCCCCTGCCTTTATATATTAAGTTCATTCTACTTTTTCGCCAACTGTCTGGTATTTCCCTCTCCTGTAAGCACTTTTCTACGGCTTTCAGCAGTGCTTCTTTAGTGTTATGTCCGAGTTCGTTAATGAGGCTGACGGGAACCCCATCTAAGCCCGGTGTAGTGCGCTTAGGAATTTTAACTTCGGCTTTCTTCCAATTGAAATTCTCTAGTACTACATCTTCGTCGGTTGCACTCCTTTGCGTACTTTTACTCACCGGGGGAATCCCCTGGGTGACCTTTTTAAACGAATCGGCTGTTATCTTTCGGATGTAACCTACCGCTTCATACCCTTCCAATTAATTTCCTCCTTCATCTACCATATGTTGTTGCATTGTGACAGACTTCCTACCCAGCGCTTTTAGGTGGCTCCAGAATATCCTAGGCGCGGCCTTCTTCTTTTCGCGAATCTCTGCCATCCAGCGTTCACTTTCACCTTTAATTTTTGCCTCGACTAATTTCTGCACAATGGATTTTTGCTCTAAATATATTTCCCATATTTGGTTGACTTCGTCCTGTGGCCGCTTCTCCTTTTTTGCTTGTCTGTGCTCCCGTGATGCCTCACGTCGCTTCTCGATCGCCTCCCGGATTTCTTTGTTCCACCAACTTTTTGGCTTTCTCTTTCCTTTCCAACAAATAGTTTTCTTCTCTTTTTCCATTTCTTTTGTGATTATATGTAGCAGCTCACAATACTTCCAGTCTTTACCTGGTAGTTCGTCTACTTTTTCCTCGACTCTTGCGGCTATATTTCTTATTTGTTTGTCATTTAGATACAAGCTGCCAAACTTTGATTCTATGTTCTTATTATCAGTTTTATATCCCATTTGTAATATTATGCGTTTATGATCACTACCCAAGCTGTTAATGCCTTCCTCGTCTATTCTCATCTCTCTAAGTTTGTCATATATTCCTTCTGTCATGAGACAATAATCAATGCTCGATTGCCGGTTTCCGACTTCCCACGTGATCTGCCCCTCACACTTAGGCCCCACGTTAACTATCTCAAGACTATGTTGCTCGCAGAGATCTAGCAATAACTTGCCATTGGTGTCTGAATATCCGTCAAGGTCATGAATGTGAGCGTTCATGTCCCCTAGAAGGATTATTTCGGCATCAGGACCAAATTCTTTAATATCGGTGCTTATGCATTTCACTATCTCCAGATTCTTTTCTCTGCAGTTATTCCCCGTCCACAAGTAAGCTACACCTAGCCACATTTTCTTTCCACCTACTGTGCCCGAAACCCACATGTGCTCTGAACACGTTTGTTTCACTCTATCCAATTTTGTTCTGCTATGGATTAGCATTCCAACACCCCCACCTCTCCTTTCTGATGTGATCCTGTTACATCCTTCCCAAATATAATTGTCAATATGTGGTGGCTCTTCCAAGTCTCTAAGGTGTGTTTCTGTAACCGCATAAACACCTATCTGTTCCTTGCTTAACTGCTCCTCAATCTCTAACCATTTTGCCTTTTTTCTGCCACCCTGCATGTTTATGTAACTAATTGCAACACGCGCCTTCTCCCTTCTTTTACCTTTTCTCTGGTTTTTCGCTATACCGCCTGTCAAAGAGTCCCCCTGGTTGTTTTCCTCATTACAAGCTACCCTGGGCACCGAAGGGCCCGCGTGCCCCCCAAAAAAGCTACTGCGCGACCTGCCAGTCGCCAACCCACCTCATGACCAAGCCTCTTATGACCAAGCCTCAGCGGCACTTCCAGCGCCATCTAGTGTCGATTCACACAAGCGCCATATTGCACACAATTCTATTGGACCAACGCCATCTAGGAAATGAGACGAGAAATGGTGATGACGACACAGACTATGTACAGCGCCATCTAGAATATCGTCCCTGAACTGCAGTTTGTATGTACTTCTATGAGACAGCGCCTTCTATTGCATCATACGGGAGATCCGTTTACGCCGGACAACGGAGACGTGACAAGGTTAAACTAAGAGGAGCTACGCCCCTAAAACGTGACGGAGTGCTGTAACGTTATGGAGCCCCTGCTCAATGGTAGCCACCGCCGCAATGCTGGAGCGGAAGGCGTGAAACAGTCGCATAGGCGACCTGCACCGCAGAGAGCCGACACTGCGTTGTCGCACGTGAGACACGGAGTACAATCTTAGCAG
Source organism: Rhipicephalus sanguineus (assembly GCF_013339695.2). Taxonomy (NCBI): domain Eukaryota; kingdom Metazoa; phylum Arthropoda; class Arachnida; order Ixodida; family Ixodidae; genus Rhipicephalus; species Rhipicephalus sanguineus. The sequence goes on from NC_051179.1 coordinate 201,140,355, forward strand.
AAGCGTATAGGGCAAGTTTTATTTTATAATTACAGGATTGCCTTATTAAAGGGAAAGCTTCTCCTCGTTTGTTGGTTTCCCAGCGTGCAGTTGACAGTGGCCACTGCCGAAGTGGGGGAGGGGCTCCGTCCCCCTAGCTTTTCTCAGTGAGGGGCTAGCGCCCCCCTTGCCCCCACCCCCACTCGGTATATACGCCTATGCGTGCCGGTTCATGGTGATGCTTTTCTGTTTTGTGCTGACACCGCACAAACTACGGCGAGCTACAACAGCTTTGCTGTTAAAACAATGCCCCCCAATACTGATGTTCGTGAGGCCACGCGCTCCCGCGTTGCAAGTCATATTGAGCGCGGCTGTACATGTCCATTTAGTCCAGACGGTATGTACAACAAGTTTATCAGTTACAAGCGAAGATAAACATGTGTCTGCAGGGTCGGGAGCTGCCGTACTGCTGCCACGCTCAACGGAGGAGGTGTCTGCCGTGCTGTCACACTGCCATGGCCGCCGATTGGCCATCTGCCCACAGGGGGGCAACACCGGCCTTGTGGGTGGCAGTGTGCCAGTCTTCGACGAGCTCGTTCTCTCGATGGCACGCATGTCCAAAGTGAACACCATCGACCCATTGTCTGGTGAGCATCGCGTGTTCGACAGGTGAAAATTGGAATGTATAGGCGAATTCCACCGGACATACGTCATGAAAATGCGGTGGCGCTGACGTCGGGCGCTTAGTTTCGCGCGGTAGGCAAAAGCCGCTGTGCCTGCCGCAGTTGCTGCCGTGTTTTCGCGTGCGCTGTTTGCCGTCGTGCAACGAAGAAAAACGGTGTACCGACGTGATGCGTTGCGGTTCCTTACAATAGGAAGGCACAAAACAGGCGGAATAACCTTCTGTCCGCTTTCTTTTTACGAAGACCGTCGCAAGAAATAGGCCGCAGCTGTTAAACATGAGAACTTGTCTGCGACGCCGGCTCATAGATTATGTGACGAAAATTGAGCGGTTTGCGCCGCTCGTTTTACCTAACGAAAACAATGAATTTTTTCAAAAGTGTGCCATTCTAATGTCCTGCACACCATTTTTTGTCATAAGCCTTGTGTGGAACCATTGGAAGCATGCTTACCTCAGAGCACAAATACGTAAGCGGTGTGGATAGCTTTGTAATATGCGGAGGATTCATCACGATTGAAAAATGTGGAAGTCAGAGGGGTCAAAAGGATTTTGTAGTAGGCACGTGAACTAAAGCGTGGCTCCGTTCATTAACGCAGCAGCGAATGAAAGAACGATTTCGGCTATTCTTTTCCAAGTGGTATGCGGCTGCGATGACACACGCAACCCAAGTGTATTGGAGGCGGCTCTTCTGCACTCTAAAAAAAAGAGTCAAAAGAGGGTCACGGCACCATGGCTCTCTTCGGATGCCCATTTGACCCCTTTTGGAAGGTAGATGAAGAGAAAGAGAGCTAGCATTTCGGCAGGAGTCACGTGACTCTCCTGATGCGCGTTTCGATTGACTTCCGTGATGAAGGCGCCGTCGTGTACGCCATACATATCGCGCGTTTGCCATTCGGCGCCGTTCTGGCACGGTGGCTCGCCTCGCTCGCCGACGGAGCCAGCCGGGGTGGCGCCGCGCCTCCGCCTCCTCTCTCAGTCTGCTCGGTCTTTTGGAATGCGTTGCGTCGGTTGCGCGGTTTGCGTCAGTTGCCTGTCGTGCAGTTGTGTATTCGAGCAAAAATGCGCATCTTCCGTGGCGTTGACGCCGGGCTCCGTGCTCGAAATCACGCTTGGAGGGCGGAATATTCATGGAGCTGCGGGCACGGACAACGTGCGCGTTTTAAAGGTGAGTACTGCTTTCGTAGGTACTAATTATGCAACTTTGGCTGGGCGTCTGCAGCAGCTCTGCGGAAGTTATCTGCCAGCCATTTCCAGCAGCAGCCTGCGTCCGCGGGGCTAATGCGGATGCCCAACTAAAGCTGTCAGTTAACGAGTTGACACCGTTATGCGCGTTGCTGTACAACCTCCCATAAAATGAGCGATGCATACAATTATCAGGGGTCACTTTTCGCTGATCGCACATTCTGTCTGCACTGCTGAATGTGCAATATGTCGTTTTGAGGTGCGCTTTAGTCTACTTCATAACATTTCCATCAACATTTTGAGTGTGCAGCGTGCTTCCGCGTGTAGAAACGTGAAAAAAAAAACCCGTCTACAGAACGCTTACACGCACTATATATAATGGTTTTTGTAGGCTTAAAGACGGTAGTTTGGGGTGCAGATATAGTACGATGCTTCCAGCACGTACGCGGTATAGTCACTTAAGTTGGACACGCCTCGCCGGTAAGGCGAAAAAGCTCGAGACTTTCGACGGTGCGCGTTGTTGCGGCCGCCGCCGTGCACTCTTTTCCTTCGTTTCTCTTTGCTCTTTTTGTGGTTTGCCAACATCTGCGATGACGCTGTAACAGACTGAAGTGAGTGTACGTGATTGTGAGAGTTATGTGCACTAATTCTAGCATATGACATGTCTGATTTCGACGTAGACGGCGTCCGCGCGCGCTGGGTGTCGTTCGGGCGCTCGTACTCGAAATTTTTTTCTGAGTATTTGAGGATGGGTTACGTCTGTAAAACATGCGGTCAGTAACTGGTCACGGCGTGCCCCTGACTGCCGGAGGATGTGCTTTTGTGTGGAAATATGCTGGCGCAAAGCCGTGCTTATTCTGAAACCAAATTTTAAAGCGATTTCTCAGAAAAGAAGTGCTTTCATTCGTGCATAGCCCGTGCCTATTGCGAAAAGAGGTTCCCGCTGCCTTTTACGTGAACATTTGTTTTCGTTCGGAAATTATTTAGAACAAAACACTCGTGTCAGATGTGTGTACAGTAACAGTGTGTTGAACAAAGGGTGGTTTTAAATACAAATAAGCAGTGTGTATGTTTTGGTTATTACCAGAATCCCGGATCACTTCTCCCGTCTCGTCACTCCAGTTGACAGCCACACTCGGGGAAACGAAGGTGTCGCTTAGTCTGGTGCACGGTGTAAGAATATACTCAGGTGATTACACTCTTCCCCCAACGCATGGAAAACCGCAATCCACGCGCGTCCAGATAATGTTCGGGTTCTTATCAGATGACTTGCAGTTTCATCGGCGCCGTCTTAGAGGGCGCTACGAAAAGCGGGGCAGTCGTCTCCATAGCAACGCGCATGCTCCTGATAACGTGCATTTTTCTGTGCCATTTTGCTGGATAATGTGCATCCGCCAAGCGGCGTCGAGTGGCGAAATCGAGAGAGCAACAGGAGAGGGCACGGCGAGCGCGGCGGCGATGACGCAGCACCACCGTGATTCGGTTACTCGCGGGCGCTCTCCGCCTCAAGCCAATAGATGGCGCACCGCTCAACGGACCGACGACCGAACATTTTCTGGCCGCTTAGGCGCGCACAGTGTCAACACCTGCATTCTTACACCGTGGTCTGGTGCCTCAACGCTCCTGATGGGAAAATCAACAGAGGCGTTCGCCCTGTCGACCGAACGAGGCAGTCGGTCCTACATTTCCTCTGGTTGGACAAGACGACGTAGGAATAGAGGTGAGTGGCACCCACGCAAAGGAGCTTAAACCAGTTTCGTTTGCTGTTTGAAATAGGCTCACATGACCTTGTGCTGCAAGTTTGTCACAAAGTGACGTGTTACAAAAGCTACTATTTGCAACTTGTGTTTTACACGATAACGGCAAAAAACTTGGTTCCTTACCATACGTGTTTGCATTTGTTGTTTTGTTGTGAGCCCTCATTATGTCCGTGTGAACTACGTATTGTGTAGATTTTGCAAACTTTTACTCCAATTTCATTTTCTCATAATATCACGTTCTGCTTTTCAGATACCGTTTTTATGGTGCTCAAGCTGAACGGGAGCGACAGCCTAGCTAGTCACAAGTCTGATGCCTCCAGCCGTCACCACTTTTTTATTTATTCTTAATCATATGGAATAAAGATTGAAACCGTGTTTGCACGCCCTGTCTCTTTTTAGAATGAATACGTACCAACTAGCTCAGCTCTCTGTTATTCTGAAACATGACGCCGATTTCTGCAGTTTATGTTGCACCATATGACACTATGCACATCAACCACACATTTTAGTTGGCTATACTCACACAAGCATGTAAATGAGGAATACCTAAACTTCTTAATTGGAAATCACAGACTATCTTCTCGCACTTTCTATATTACTTTGCAGGAAAAGGTGTGTCGTTTTGACGAGTTTTATTAAAATAATGCCATAATTGAACTATTCTTTTTAACACGAAAGTGTTTTATGCCGGGGTCCACCAAGACTTCAGTGACGTATTTCCGTCACGGAAATGACGTTGAAAAAATTTACACGATCAGATGTCAAAGAAAAAAAGTTCCGCCAACGGGCATCGAACCCACGACCACTCGGTCCGCAGCAACAGATGTCGGGCACGCTATCCACTGCGCCACGGCCACAGACTCTATAAGTTTTACAAACGCGCCTTTTATATCTACCACTCTCCCGGTCGGCGGGGTGGTATTGCTCTCTGGGAGCGTTAAAGCAAAGTAATTCGTCATTATTGTGGCCTGCGCGATTAGCACCTGCAACGCGTTACACGTCCGTCCCATTCGCCGCGTTTTCAATAGAAGTTCAATTTTGTCAATGCCTTAACACACCGCGAGGTGGCGATCTTAGACCAAGCGTCGTAAAAGCGTCGGCCTCGCTCATAGCACCTCACTGTACATCACGCTAATGCAAATCAAAAATAGCTCTGCGACGCGCGCCTGTCTCACCTGGCTGTAACACCGCGTTCACCGCTGACGCGCTCACCCCGAGAAAAATCGCGGCTGGGCTACCGGGGCGGCAGGACGCGCTTTGCGTTTCCCTCTAGTCCGGCCGTGGTGTTCAATCACATTTTAACACGCCGCGGGATGGCGACCAAGTTCAGCGTCCAATATGCGACGCCCTTCTGATCACACCTCGTTCTCTGATTACGCTTTCACCGTTAACTACTACAGCTACCACAAGGGTGTGTTTAATCATTTAACTTGGACGTTAGTCGTCGGAATGGAGATGTACCACCAATCATCAAAGTGGGTGCATCCACGTTAAACGGTGCTAAAATAATAATAATAATATCTGGGGTTTACCGTTCCAAATCCACGATGTGATTATGAGGGACGCCGTAGTGGAGGGCTCCAGAAATTTCGACCACCTGAGGTTCTTTAACGTGCACCTAAAGCTAAGTACACGGTAAACGGTATTATAGCTGCCAGACATTGTGCAAACTCTCGTATATCGTTTCAGTTACTTATGTAAACATTCAGTTACTTCTGTAAGGTCACGCTTTACTTTCGTGTTATTCCGATTCCTATGAAGGAGGGATCAACCATCTTTTTTGCTGTCGCTGGACAGAACGGCAATTATCATTGGACTTGCTTGAAATGAATACTTCACTATTTTCAACAGTAGTCGCGCAAAAGTAGAGCAAGGGTCAAATGAGTAGCTTAATATAGTTGTGGAGTCGCTTGACGCTTCGGTATGGGTCGTTTCACCCCGTAGGAGTGTTACCGGCAAGAGTCGTCTGACTTCCTCATAAGTAATAACGTGATCCTTCGGATAAGAGTCCTTCCACTCTTACTAGAGGGTCCGGGTAGTCTCCTAGAGCGCGCCGACTCTGACCCACCAAGAGAGTCACCGTGACTCTTTAAAGAGAGTCGTATACGTGGCAAGTCAGAACTCTCCGAAAAGAGTCACCTATACTCTTTTTTTTTCTTAGAGTGTGGCTGCGATACGCATTAAGACATTTTTATGTGTTTCAGACTCCACAGGCAAACTACAAGCGTCAAATGTCCCTAGTCTGTTTACAGGCTGTAGGCCTTCGCGGTCTCGACTTGAGCATCCGGGCAGAGCCGCGACCCGCGGTTGCATACGGAAATGTCTGTCAGGTTTACCATGGTGAACCTGACAAATATGTAGCAGCCTTATCCATGGCATGTAGTAATTGTTTGATATTGTCACGAGGTCGTGACGTCGACGAAGACAGCAGTCGGCATGTCCAAGATGAAACTCTTTATTTGGCCGAACTTGTGGCCGGGAAATGAATGTCAAGCTGGAAGCAAGGCACGCTGTATACTGATAGCTGCGAACAGGGCGTCGGCCGTCGATAAACTGGCCGTATCTGGGAAGCGCCGTCGTTTATACATCACGCATCGAACTTTCCAGTCTTATCACTGGTGGTCGCACATGCTATGGAATAATCTAGACTGTTCGCGTCCTGCTCGCAATCTTAACAAAGTGATCTACTACAATCGCGAAGCTTCTAGAACACTGCGGCGCAGTCAGCGTGGAGCGTTTCTTACCGTCCTTGCTGGTCAAACCCGAATACATCCAAATCAGACAAGAAGCGGCATTTCCTCCCTCTGAAAAAGCATCGTCCCGATGCTGGTGACAGAACATAGAATGGAAAAAAAGCAAGGGCATACACATATAAATGACAATAACAAAGGAAAAATCCACAGCATATCCACAGAGTGAATGATGATGAGTGGGGCAAAGCTCCGGAGGGAATCACCGGTAAACCGTGAATACTCCGAGTAATTCGCCCAGTATATGATCAAGTAAACACGTGAGAAACACCGTGTATATTGTCACGTGGTCGTGACGTCGACCAGGGCAGCAGTCAGCACGTCAGAGATGAAACTCTTTATTTGGCCGAACTTTTGGCCGGGAAACTGAAAGGCAACGATACGAGAAACAGCGCGAAACACGGGACAGTGAAAGAGACGTACCAACCGGCCCAAATACGCACCTTACGCGTAGTGCTGAAAGTCAAGCTACAGCAATACACTGATAGCGGCGAACAGAGCGTCGACCGTCGATAAACTGACCAGCGGTGAAGCGCATCGGCATTTATACATGTGCCGTCGAATATTCCAGCGTTATCGTTGGTTGTCGCGCAAGTTCTAGAATAAGCTCCAGTGTTCGCGTCTTTCGCGCAATCTTAACAAAACGATCTACAATAATCGCGAAGCATCTGGAACAGTGAGGCGCGGTTTTTGTTGAGCGTTGCTGACAATCTTTGTGGGCGAAGAACGAATACAGCAAAAGCGATAATAAGAAACGCACGTGGCAATATATTAAACATCAAACTTTTATTGTACTGTTGGTTTACGTGGTCCCTTCATTACAACGGTCCCCCTAGCGTACGTCGCCGCACTAAATCGAACGATTGGCTTCCACCAATGACACGCGCCATATGTGAATCTTCGGTGAATTCTGCCCAGTACATCATCAACGACGTGAGGTCGGGCGTGTTTATACTAAAGGGTCGATGAGAGTCACGGGGACTTGCAGCTGACTTTAATTTTACATGTACGCTGTGAATTATTATTGTTTAATCACGCACAGGAGAAATCTCAGACAGGCACTACCTTGGAGGTCAAAATCCAGTGCCTATATATACCGGATGGTCAGTGAACGCTTGTGCAGCGCAAGCAGTCGGTTTTTTCAATCAAGAAACTCGTTAGCAGACGCTGCCTGCGTCAGCCTCGCGAAGCGAGAGAGGGGGGGGGGGGGACTAGAGCACGCATCTGCAACGCAGCGAGCGCCTCCGCGCCATGTGGGGATCATTCTGAGAACTGGCGGTGGCTACGACAGCACCACCTAGTGAACACTCTAAGAACGAGAGGTGGCTATCTACTACTACTACTACTACATACTACAGAGAAGGGACAGACCCACATCCTAAGGAGCTTCGCCCTTAAAAGTGGAGTCCCAAAGTTCGCTAACGCGTAAAAAACGGCTTACAGCGCACGACATGGACGACTTCAGGTCGTGCGCGGCGTCGCTGGGAGTTCGTAATGCCGTCCGGGATGTCCTCGTAGTCAAGAGCGCCGAGACGTCGATGCACCTTGTATGGCCCGAAGTATCGCCGATGAAGTTTTTCACTGAGCCCACGTCCAACGTTACTAGAACAAACTCAGTTTCAAAGCTCCGTATCTCCGCCAGCGGAGGAGGGTGGTCCGAACGGCGGTCGCGAGAACTAGCGGCGCTGCAGTTCCGTCTTGCGCCACTATCGGCGCGTCCTCTGCTGCCACGGCATAACGCTGCGGTCCGCCGCGCAGTTGCCCGCGGCAATGGTGCGGCAACTTTCTTATTGTACTAGTTAGGTCGATACTTAGGTGTATATGCATAAGGTCGTCTGTATGGATTGGCCCGCGTGCGTTGTTCATTGATTGGCTAAGAAGCGATGTCCGGTCTATATTGCCACGCCCACTTCTTGTTTTATTTTGATGTATTCGGGTTTGACCAGCAAGGACGGTTATTAACGCTCAACGCTCGACGCTGTCCGCGAAGCAGTGTTCGAGAAGCTTCGCGATTGTAGTAGATCGTTTTGGTAAGATTGCGCGCCGCACGCGAATGTTCCAACTTTGTCGAGAGATAACGCCGCCACCAGGGATATCGCTGGAAAGTTCGATAGCGCCTGTATAAAAGCCGACGCGCTAGACCGCTTGTCAGTTGATCGACGGTCGACGCTCTGTTCGACGCTATCAGTGTATTGCTGTAGTTTGACTTTCAGTTTCCCGGCCACTAAAGTTCGGCCAAGTAAAGAGTTTCATCTCGGACCTGCTGACTGCTGCCTCCGTCGTCGTCACGACCCCGTGACAATATTTGAGCTGTCTACATTGCGCTTAACTTCCAAGCATAGGAGTTTCTAAGCGAATGAGGGTTTTCAGCGTAATTTTTATACCAACCACTACAATTTTAGCCGCTGCCGTCTTATCTAGACCAAGAACAACCCAACACGTTTGTAAAAGCCTTTATAGTGTACAAAGAAGCGTACTTACTCGAGATACAAAAACGTTCTAGAAAAACTGTACTCATGTTGTCTACAATTTATTGAAAAAAACTTTCTCGAAAAAGATCACCAATGCTTTGCAATGTTTACAAGAGACGTTTTCGCGACGGTTAAAGGAATACTGACCCAAAATCGGAAAATTTTACGAGAACTCGGTAAATGAAATCTCAGTGTGCGATTACATCGAATAGATGTGCTCTCTGAGCAATTTTTTCAGCGGATAGTTCTATTTTCGGTGTCTCATCTTTCTACGTCGCATCCTTCTATGGTGCCTTAAACAATTCGAACAGATCGGCCGTGATGTGAGCACCGAGCAGTTATTCGCGCGTACTCTGTCGCTAGAAGAATCGTCAGTATTCAACTTCAGTTTTTCAACTTCACCGAGCAGATGTTCCATGCCCGCAGCACTTCTTACACTGTACGACAGCCGTTTGTGTTTCGTGCTGTAGAAGTTCACTACGCAGTTAAACTGCTCGTCAACTACAATTATCTTTTGCACAAGTAAGTCTCCTTTCCCGAAGCAAAGTGTGGTATTGGGCTAGTTGGTATTCTATTGTTAAACTGCTCTGCGCAAAAAATTTGACACGCTACACATAAAAAAGACGAGGACCAGCGCTGGTCCTCATCTTTTCTATGTGTACCGTGTCAAATTTTTGCGCTGAGCAGCCCGTTCCCGAGCCGGCCAGTGTAAAATATTCCGCACATCTTGTTCGATACCTCGTCGTAAAATCTCTCGAAAATCCACTGCTTTGAAGGCATAGCGACAGCTGACAACTGATCGAATGTCAGTGTGATGCAACTCTCAGCCTCGGTAGCGTATATAGGTAATCGCCTGCCTTTCGTTTTGCTGTTCTTTTTCTGGCGGCTCCTCCAAACTGGGCACTGGGCTTTCGCGGGACGCCGTGCGGTTTGGGGGGGGGGGGGGGGATTTGCGCCTAAACCCCGAACATTTTGGCTTTGAAATGTGGGGTGGAAGTGCTGGGAACAAGCGCGGCATGGCACCGGGCGCGAGTTCCCACTTTCCACGTGGGATCAAAACTTCTTGTCCCGCAGCGACAGGACGATAGTGCTTTACAATGTCGTCACTCTCAAGATGAACGCCACAGACCTTGCATTTCGCAGTAACCTTCGTATCTTTGCGATGCAAAGCTTGAATGGCGTAGGGTCTTTTGGAGGTCCGAAGAAGTGTCGTGAAGCGGAGTCGTCGTTGCGGTAGCCGCTCTTGCAGCCCGGCGCAAAGCAAGTCGGCATACCGCACCGTGAATCTGTTCGCCCTCGTTACGCTTCGTACATCATGCACGTGTCTTCGTACAAGACGCTAAGCCTGGTCAAGAACAGTCGCAAAAATGACGAGCGAACAAAACGCAGACGTCGCTGTAACCCACGTGCGCTCGTACATCGGCGGCGCCGATCACAACAAGCGCCAGCCGCGGGAGCTAGACGTGACTGCAGCGCCACTAGTTCTCACGACCGCCACGCGGACCGCCTCTCCGGCGGAGCTTTTAAACTGAGTTTGTTCTAGTAACGTTGCCCACGTCGGCGTCTCAGCGTCCAGACCCAAACACGGTTACCTGGCTGGTATTCCACGAAGTGTCGTCGAAGATTGTAACGGTGGCTGTCAGTCATCTGTTGATTCTTGATGCGTTGGCGGTGAGCTGTCGGGCTTCTTCGGCGCGCTGAAGGTAAACAGTGACGTCGCGATTTTTTTCGTCAGGGATGTTGGGTAACATGGCGTCGAGCGTCGTTGCCGGGTTCCTTCCGTAGACCAACTTGTAGGGCGTCATCTGCGTCGTTTCTTGCACCGCCGAGTTGTATGCGAAGGTCACGTACGGAAGGATGGCATCCCAGGTCTTGTGTTCGACGTCGACGTACATGGCCAGCATGTTAGCGATTGTCTTGTTTAGACGCTCAGTGAGGCCATTGGTCTGTGGGTGGTAGGTGGTTGTGCGGCGGTGACTTGTCTGGCTGTATCTCAGAATTGCCTGAGTTAGGTCCGCAGTAAAAGCGGTACCTCTGTCCGTGATGAGGACCTCTGGGGCGCCATGACGTAGGACGATGTTCTCAACGAAGAATTTGGCTACCTCGGCGGCACTGCCTTTGGGCAGCGCCCGTGTTTCGGCATAGCGGGTCAGGTGGTCGGTAGCTATGACGATACACTTATTACCGCAAGTCGACGTTGGGAACGGCCCCAGGAGGTACATCCCGATCTGCTGGAACGGTCGCCGAGGTGGCTCGATCGGCTGAAGAAGTTCGGCTGGCCTTGTCGGCGGCGTCTTCCGTCGCTGACAATCGCGGCAAGTCTTTACGTAGTTGGTGACGTCGGCAGTGAGGCGAGGCCAGTGTAAAGAAGAAGAGTGGCTTCAGCGGCATTGCTCTGCGCCTCAGCGGCATCACCATCGGCATGAGCTCGTGGTTGCTGCGCTTGGCCGAACGCTGCTGACCGCTGCTTGTTCTTGCCATATTCTTTGCTAATAAACCTCTTAGCAAGTGGTGGAGGTGCGGGGTATTACAAGAAGCCACTTGCGAACGTCGGAAAGGTGGTTGCGTCGATAAAGAAGGTCATCCCGAATGCAAAAGTTGGTAGCTTGGCGGCGGAGAGCACGAGACGGTGAAGAGGTGACGGGATCAGAAAGGATGCCAATGAGGGCACTGATCCAGGGATCCTTCCGTTGCTCCGCCGTCATGTTGCGTAGGGCGGGTGACGCAAGTGCAGGCTCAAGGGCAGATAGGCAAGCAGCGTCATCCGATACCGGTGAGCGAGAAAGGGCGTCAGCGTCCGTGTGCTTGCGGCCGGATCTGTAAATAACGCGGATGTCGTACTCCTGAAGTTTGAGGGCCCAGCGAGCAAGTCGTCCAGAGGGGTCCTTAAGAGTGGATAGTCAACAAAGGGCGTGGTGGTCAGTGACGACGTCAAATGCCTGACCATACATGTAAGGGCGGAATTTTCCAAGGGCCCAAATAATGGCTAAACACTCTTTCTCGGTAAATGAGTAATTAGCCTCGGCTTTCGTCAGAGTTCGGCTCGCGTAGGCGACGACATATTCATGAAACCTTGCTTTTCGTTGCGCGAGCACAGCGCCAAGTCCGACGCCGCTGGCATCAGTGTGAACCTCCGTCGAAGCGGTAGGATCGAAGTGGTGGAGGATGGGCGGCGAAGTTAGCAGACGGCGTAATTTGGTGAAGGCGTCGTCGCTGGCTGGTGACCAAGCGGAAAGGCCCTTGTCGCCGCTAAGTAGGTCTGTCAGGGGCGCACATATGGAGGCGAAATTTCGAATGAAGCGTCTGAAATACGATGACAAGCCGACAAAACTTCGGAGTTCCTTAAGGTTCTTCGGTTTAGGAAAATCGGCGACTGCGCGAAGCTTGGCTGGGTCTGGAAGGATGCCATCCCGCGATACGACGTGTCCAAGAATGGTGAGCTGTAGGGCGCCGAAACGACACTTTTTTAGATTGAGTTGAAGTCCTGCGTCATTGAGGACTTCTTCTTTACACCAGTATTACTTTTCTTGTATTCTCGCGAGCGTTCGGGAAACACCGAGGTGTCCAGCCGTCGGGCTGTCGTGTCGAGCCTGGAGGACTTGTGGTCGCAATTCTGAAGGCACCACGAGAAGGTACTTGGCTCGAAGTGGTGAGAAGTTCTTCTTTTGAAGAACGTCGTTGCGTAAGAAAAACGACGCCAGTGCTGGCTTGAATACTTTCGGAACGACGGCGGTTTTGCCCTCGAGGTATTCCATAAGGCCTCTGAGATCCGGATCGGATCGCTGTCGTTCAGCGAAGTCGTCGGTACTTATGGTTCCCAAGAAGCAGTCATCATCCTGGTCGTCTTGCGGCGGCTGGTCCACGGGGGCACGAGGCAGGCAGCCGGCGTCAGAGCGGACTTTGTGAACGACCGTAACGTCGAATTCTTGAAGTCTTAGGCTCCACCGTGCGACGCGACCTGAAGGTTTCTTCAAGTTAGCTAGCCAACACAAGGTGTAGTGGTCGCTCACAACATTGAAGGACCTGCCGTACAGGTAGGGTCGAAACTTGGATGTAGCCCGGATGATGGCAAGGCACCCCTTTTCTGTTGTGGAATAGTTGGCTTCTGCCTTAGATAGCGATAGGCTGGCGTAACTTATTACCCTTTCCAGTACGTCATTCCTTTGCACAAGGACAGCGGCGAGTCCTACGCTGCTTGCGTCGGTGTGAATTTCCGTCGCTGTATCGGCGTATTCGTCGAAATGCGCAAGTATCGGAGGCGTCTGCTGGCGTCGCTTCATTTCTTGAAATGCTTCAACTTGCGCCGTTTCCCACCTGAATTCGACGTCGGTCTGCGTGAGTTGCGTCAGTGGGTCGGCGAGCCGTGAAAATTCCTTCACGAAACGTCTGTAATAGGCGCACAAGCCCAGAAACCGGCGTACGGCCTTCTTGTCGGTGGGTGGCGCGAAGTCGGCGATGGCAGCTGCTTCCCGCGGGTCTGGGTGCACTCCAGACTTGCTGATCACATGACCCAGAAACAAGAGCTCGTCGTACGCGAATCGGCACTTTTCTGGCTTCAGGGTCAGTCCAGAGGTCGTGATTGCTTCAAGTACTGCCTCAAGCCGCCGGAGATGCTCGTCGAAGGTCTAGGAAAACACAACAACGTCATCCAAGTACACAAGGCACATCTACCAGTTCAGTCCTGCGAGCACGGCGTCCATAACACGCTGGAACGTCGCAGGTGCCAAGCAATGACCAAAGGGCTTGACCTTGAACTCGAAGAGGCCATCTGATGTTATAAAGGCGGTCTTCTCTCGGTCTCTCGTCAGCTTCCATTTGCAGAAGCGGCTGTTCAGGTCTATCGAAGAAAAGTACCTCACGTTGTAAAGTCGATCAAGGGTGTCATTTATCCATGGGAGAGGGTAGATGTCCTTCTTCGTGATTTTGTTCAGGCGGTGATTGACGCAGAAGTGTAGGGTCGCGTCCTTCTTCTTCACTAGCACCACTGGTGACGCCCACGGACTCTTCGAAGGCTGGATGATGTCGCGTAGCATTTCGTCGACTTTTTTTTATGGCCTCGCGTTCTCGCGTCGAAACTCTGTATGGGCTCTGGCAGAGTGGCCCGGCACTTTCCTCTGTTATGATGCGGTGTTTTGCGACTAGGGTCTGCCGAATTCTTGACGACGACGAAAAAGCAGTCCTGGTATTGGAGGAGCAGGGTTTTCAGCTGTTCTTGCTTATGCTTCGAAAGGCTCAGGTTGACGTTGAAAGCTGGCTGGGGAGCTTGGTTCGTCGGAGTAGGCTCGGAAGAATTGGCGAGGGCGAACGCATTGGTGGCTTCCACAATTTCTTCGATGTGGGCGACCGTCGTGCCTTTGTTCACGTGCTTGTACTCGTTGTTGAAATTCGTGAGCACCACTGTTGCTTTCCCTCCACGTAGCTCGGCTATTCCTCTCTCGACGCAAATATCGCGGTTGATCAAAAAGTGCTGGTCTCCTTCAACGACGCTCTGCAGGTTTGCTGATTTTGAGTGCCGACGGCAATGATGACGCTAGTGCGAGGGGGGAGGGTTACATGGTCTTCCAGCACATTACAAGCGTGCTTTCCTGGAGGTGTGCGCGGTGGTAACGCTTCTCCTGTTGATAGTGTTATCGATTCGGATCTCAGGTCGATGAATGCACCATGTACGCTTAAGAAGTCGATACCAAGGATGACGTCTCTCTAGCAAAGCTGTAGCACAACGAAGCTCGCGGGATAAATGCGGTTGTTAATGGTGACTCTCGCTGTGCAGATTCCAGCCGGCATCGCTAGGTGTTCTCCAGCAGTCCGAAATTCGGGGCTTTCCCAGGCGGTCTTGACTTTCTTCAACTTCGTGGCGAACGGTCCACTGATGACAGAATAGTCGGCTCCGGTGTCGACGAGAGCTGTGACGCTGTGGCTGTCGATAAGGACGTCGAGCTTGCTAGTTCGTCGTCTTGTGTTGCAGTTAGGTCGTGGCGTCGGGTCACGGCTACGTCGGTTTGTTCCGCTGTTTCGACGTTGCGTCGTGAGGTTTTCTTCAGGCCGCGAAGTGTCGTCGCGAGGGCTCCGTCCGGTTTGCGTCGTATTCTTAGGGTATCGTCGCGGCGTTGTCGTCGGCGGCGGAGGATCTTCGGAGGATCTGTTTTCCCCAGCTAAGCATGTACCAACTCGTCCAAATCAATGTCTTGCTCGATCTTCGGTATTTCGTCGTATAGCAACCGCACTCCATCGGTTGCTGCCCTTAGTTTTCCGGATACGGGCTAGGTGACCGGCTCCGCGTTGGGCCAGTGTATGGCCGACATTGGGGAGAGACGTAGAGGCCTGGCGATGGCGATCGGGTAGGTCCTAGGGGAGTCCATTGCGCTCCTGCGAGATAGTCGGCGATGTCGCGTAGTCGTTCGCCCCGCTGTGTACGCGGCGCGTCGATGGCGAACCCACGCAGTCCTATCTGTCGGTACTGGTAGCGGCGGTAAGTGTGGCCAGCTTCTCCGCAATGTAGTAGAGGGGCAGCGGCGCAGCCAGAAATTTTTTTCGGGGGTGGGGGGTTCAACCATGCTTTATGTATGTTCGTGCATGCGTTTGTATGTGCGCGTGTATATATAAGCAAGCAACACTTAAAAATTGGGGGGGGAGGGTTGAAATACCCGACCCCCCTGGCAGGGCGGGTGGTGGTCGGGGGCGCGCCAAACATCGGTCTTCCTAGGCGTGTATGGCTTGGTGGCTGGCGAGCGGTAAGACGTCGGTGGTGGCGGCGGTGGTGCCTGGCGGCGGAACTGCTGGGGCGGCGCGGCGTCTTGACGTGGGCGAGAAGAGGGAGGGGGGGCGTTGCCTTGGGCTGCAGCAGCATAGCTCACTGCTTGCAGCTGTGGCTGCGCTGACTCGGGGGTGCCGAGGGACTGCTGGATTTCCTCTCGGACGATGTCAGCGATCGAGACAACTTGAGGCTGTGGTGAGGGTAACAGTTCGCAGTTCTTCCCGCACGATCGCTCGGATCGTTTCGCGCAGGTCGTCGGAGCCGACGGCATGAGCAGCGGGGCTGTCTTGAATCGATCGGCGATTATACTGGCGGGTGCGCATTTCCAGCGTCTTCTCAATAGTCGTCGCTTCTGAGACGAATTCGGGTTTCGCTTCAGTTCAGCGAAGAGCTCTTGCTTTACCCCTCGCATGAGGAAGCGGACTTTCTGGTCCTCGGGCATGGCTGGGTCAGCGTGGCGAAACAGTCGGGTGATTTGCTCTGCAAAGATGGCCACGCTTTTATTTGGAAGTTGGACCCGTGTTTCCAGCAAGGCTGCGGCCCTTTCCTTTCGGACGACACTTGCGAAGGAAAGCGCTCCAGGAAAGCGCCGCGAAAGGCGTCCCAAGTTCGAAGAGTGGACTCCCGATTCTCGAACAAGGTCCTTGCTGCGTCTTCAAGGTAAAAGTAAACGTGGCGCAACTTGTCCACGGAGTCCCAGTTGTTGAATGTTGAGACGCTTTCGAAAGTCTTGAGTCAAGTTTCGGGGTCATCGCGTACATGGAAGGTCCGCGGCTCTCTGGGCGGCTGCATCACGACAGCTGCAGGGGACACTACGGCTGTCATCATGCCTGTTGTCTTCGTCGCCGTGGCTCTTGGCTTGTCCGGTTGGAGTCCAAATTGAGCGGGTAGTCCTTTCAGTCTACGGCTTCTCAACTGTCCCTGATGGTGTCGGTGTCTTCTTCACGAACGGGGCTGGGTTCACGGCTTGACGGGGGCGTCCGGAACATAAACGCACCCAGCACCTCCACGAGATGTCACGTGGTCGTGACGTCGACGAAGACAGCAGTCGGGGTGTTCCAGATGAAACTCTTTCCGAACTTGCGGCCGGGAAATGAAAGTCAAGCTGCAAGCAAGGCACGCTGTATACTGACAGCGGCGAACAGGGCGTCGGCCGTCGGTAACCTGCTCATGGCTGGGAAGCGCTGTCTTTTATACATCAGGCATCGAACTTTCTAGTCTTACCACTGGTGGTCGCGCAAGCTCTGGAATAATCTAGACTATTCGCGTCCTGCGCGCAATCTTAACAAAGTGATCTACTACAATCTGGATTCTTCCCCGACATTCTGGCGCGCTTTTTGCGCAAGGCAGCAGCTACAAGTGCAATGGGCTCGTAACAGAAAACACAGAAAGAAAGGAGCGTGTGTGGGAACATGTTTCATAGTGCCACGCGCGCTTATTCGTTTACTTTTTACATGATCGCGTTTCAGCCACAGTAACCGCCGCAGGCCACGCCGCCATGTTTTGAAGCTTCGCGGTTCTTTCAGTCTGTTATGTTAGGATTACGCAGATGACACGACACGAGTAACCGAGTTTATACTAGAGCCAAAGCGAGTGCCAGCGATAACGCTGCAAGGTTCGATAAGGGATGTGTAGGCAATAAAAAAGCAATATTGACACAAGCCAGGACATGATGGCACGCGATGCGCCCCCCCCTGCATGAGTGGGCAGACTGGCCGGGCTAGAGGGGGCATGGCCTTAGCCAGGGGCGTAGCCATGGGAGGGGGGGGGGTGTTGCGAGGTTCAACCCCCCCCCCCCGAAATTTTTCAGTTTTGCTTGCGTATATATACACGCGCATATACGAAGGCCCGCACGAACATACGTAAAGTATGGTTGAACCCCCCGAAAGAATTTTTGGCTACGCCCCTGGCCTTAGCGGCCAATGCAAGCGAACTTGGGACAGGCCACTGTAGACTACCGAAGGCTGACCACTGTGATCGCTGCTATCATTGCACAGCGTGTATTGCTTGTACTTTGGCTTTTTATTTCTTAGGCACAAGTTCGCCCAATAAAGAACTTCAATTAATCGTCATTTGAGTCTAGTTGGTACATATTTCTGAGGATAAAATACACAAAACGGCCATTTCAGCGGTTGTGCCGTGCATTTTCTTCGCAGGCGTCTAGTGTGTCTGCGCTGTAATTTTATGCTCAGGCCCAATAAAGAGTTTCACCTTGAATAGCCTGACCACGGCTATACCAGCTGGCATACCGTGCAGGTAAGCGGGAATTCCTTCGCTAGTGACAAATTCTCTCCTGGCGCTTGTTAGGCCAGCGCCTCGTTGGTTAGACCAAAGCCGATGAACAAGAAGACAAAATTGGGGCAGCTTTGCAGTGGTGGTGCGTATACAGGAAAGAGCAGAGCCTTCCCAAGCATGTCTACAACCTCGCCTCCCTCTCCCACTTGCCTCCGCTAAACTACGTTATACCCTCCCTCCCCTTCACATCATTGCTTCTCACTTGTACAATGAAGGAAAGATTACTTTTAAGGGCTCGTTTTTCTTTGTTAGACACAATAATAATGAGAACTAACAGACAGCAATGCCAAGGAAAGTATAGGGGTGTTATTTGTAGTAATTAGAATATAAATGTGAAGAAAGTAAAGTGGACGAAAAGATGACTTGCCGCCGGCAGGGACCGAACCTGCGACCTTCGAATAACGCGTCCGATGCTCTACCACTGAGCTACGGCGGCGGTCATCTCCCCGTCCACTTTATAGGGTATATATGTGGATTGAAACTTAGGAGTGTCAGTCAGCGCCAGTCGCAGCCATGGCGGCGAGTGTGGAACACTCTTTTTTCTGCCTTTATGGCGTCACGTAGCTCGTGATCTATTTACGAGCAGGCAGCTGACCAATAATCCCTCGCATACTACCTGAAGGCATCATGTCTGCCAGAACGAGACCCTCGCTATGAATGAAGGAAAGATTACTTTTAAGGGCTCGTTTTTCTTTGTTAGACACAATAATAATGAGAACTAACAGACAGCAATGCCAAGGAAAGTATAGGGGTGTTATTTGTAGTAATTAGAATATAAATGTGAAGAAAGTAAAGTGGACGAAAAGATGACTTGCCGCCGGCAGGGACCGAACCTGCGACCTTCGAATAACGCGTCCGATGCTCTACCACTGAGCTACGGCGGCGGTCATCTCCCCGTCCACTTTATAGGGTATATATGTGGATTGAAACTTAGGAGTGTCAGTCAGCGCCAGTCGCAGCCATGGCGGCGAGTGTGGAACACTCTTTTTTCTGCCTTTATGGCGTCACGTAGCTCGTGATCTATTTACGAGCAGGCAGCTGACCAATAATCCCTCGCATACTACCTGAAGGCATCATGTCTGCCAGAACGAGACCCTCGCTATGAATGAAGGAAAGATTACTTTTAAGGGCTCGTTTTTCTTTGTTAGACACAATAATAATGAGAACTAACAGACAGCAATGCCAAGGAAAGTATAGGGGTGTTATTTGTAGTAATTAGAATATAAATGTGAAGAAAGTAAAGTGGACGAAAAGATGACTTGCCGCCGGCAGGGACCGACCCTGCGACCTTCGAATAACGCGTCCGATGCTCTACCACTGAGCTACGGCGGCGGTCATCTCCCCGTCCACTTTATAGGGTATATATGTGGATTGAAACTTAGGAGTGTCAGTCAGCGCCAGTCGCAGCCATGGCGGCGAGTGTGGAACACTCTTTTTTCTGCCTTTATGGCGTCACGTAGCTCGTGATCTATTTACGAGCAGGCAGCTGACCAATATGGCAAGTCATCTTTTCGTCCACTTTACTTTCTTCACATTTATATTCTAATTACTACAAATAACACCCCTATACTTTCCTTGGCATTGCTGTCTGTTAGTTCTCATTATTATTGTGTCTAACAAAGAAAAACGAGCCCTTAAAAGTAATCTTTCCTTCATTCATAGCGAGGGTCTCGTTCTGGCAGACATGATGCCTTCAGGTAGTATGCGAGGGATTATTGGTCAGCTGCCTGCTCGTAAATAGATCACGAGCTACGTGACGCCATAAAGGCAGAAAAAAGAGTGTTCCACACTCGCCGCCATGGCTGCGACTGGCGCTGACTGACACTCCTAAGTTTCAATCCACATATATACCCTATAAAGTGGACGGGGAGATGACCGCCGCCGTAGCTCAGTGGTAGAGCATCGGACGCGTTATTCGAAGGTCGCAGGTTCGGTCCCTGCCGGCGGCAAGTCATCTTTTCGTCCACTTTACTTTCTTCACATTTATATTCTAATTACTACAAATAACACCCCTATACTTTCCTTGGCATTGCTGTCTGTTAGTTCTCATTATCACTTGTACAATATGTGACGAAGCAATTGGTACTGTTTAACGGTTGCGCTCTCCAGCGGCTCCTAGTGGGTCGTCCTCTTCTAAACGCCGCTCGGGTTCGGAGCCGGTGCTTTGGCCTTGACTGTCGCCATAGCTCATTGTCGCCGAGTGCTAACCAATAAACAGCTTAACAAATTGGTGGAGGTGCTGTGCTCCCATTCGATGCCCCTGGAGCTTCGTTCCCGTACTCTGCCGCCTACCATGCCTCAAGACGCCGCTCAGCAAACGCCGCCTCCCACTCCGACCACATGTCCCGGTGTCCCACGCATCCGCGATACACCTATCTTCACTGGCGCCGATGGCACCGACGTGTAGGACTGGCTCGCAATTTACGAGCGCGTGAGCGTACCCAACAAATGGGACGAAGCAGGCAAGTTGAGCAACTTGGTCTTCTGCCTCGCGGGAGTAGCAAGCTTGTGGTACAACAACCACGCGTCCGGTTTTGCGACTTGGTCGGATTTCAAGACCGCCATCATCAACGTTTTTGGCCGCCCTGCAGTTCGTAAGCTGCAAGCAGAACAGCGCTTACGCGAACGAGCTCAGCAGGCCGGTGAATCTTTTACCAGTTATATCGAAGACGTCCTGGACTTGTGTAAGAAAGCCAACGGCACCATGTCCGAGTCTGACAAGATCCGGAGCATTCTCAAGGGCATTGGCGACGATGCCTTCACCATGTTGCTCGCCAAAAACCCGTCCACTGTGGCCGAGGTCATAACACTGTGCCAGAGCTACGAGGAGCTCCGGCGGCAACGTTCGATGGCCCGTCGCTCTCCATCACGCGACGAAGAGCTTGCTGGCTTGGCGGCCATACCTGACCAGGCCACGCTGCTGGCAGAAGTGAAGGCATTCGTTCGCGAGGAAATCGCACGCCAGTTCTCTCTCCTGGCCTTCGCCCACCCGCCGCACGTTCAACAGTCGTCGACGACCCTTCTTCCTCCCCTCCGACGAGCAATTGAGCAGGAAATTGCCGAGGTGATGCCTGAGTACCACCAGCAACCTCCGACTCCTGCGCCACAGAGTTACGCTCAAGTTGTCGCCAGGACGCACCAGGCAATCCCTGCGGCTGCTCCATCGATTTACGCCGAAGCCGCCGCTAGACCTCCGTCCTCCGAAGCGGGCGTACCGGCTCCGTATGCTGCCGTCATCCCTAGGCCCCGACTGCAACCCACCATGCAGTCATTTCAGCAGCCGCACCGTCAATCGCATCCTGCGACATGGGCGGGACCTGCCCCGGCGAACCGATGGCGCACACCCGACAATCGGCCCATCTGCTTTGCATGCGGTTATGCCGGTCACGTGGCGGGTTACTGTCATCGCGTGCAGCCGCCTCGAGTCGCGTCACCCACCACCAGTCAGTCCAGCCGTGCATTCTACGACCCGCCTATGTCACCGACGTCACGCCCAGCTCCATCCACTCGCCGCTCTCCGTCTCCACGACGTCGCTCACTGTCATCCATGCGGCCACGTTCTGTCGCACGAGAGCAGGAAAACTAGTCGTCGCAGTCCACGAGGCAAGGGCTGCAACGCTATCGAACTGTAAAAGCCCTCAGCGAAGTCCATCGAATGTCATAGACGTGTTTGTGGACGGTGTTTGCGCATCTGCCCTTATCGGCACTGGAGCCGCCGTATCCGTTATGGACGCAAAGCTTAGCCGCTTACTCCGAAAAGTGACGACGCCACTTTCTGGGATGTCCCTCCGTACCGCCAGCTCCCAGAGTATTAGGCCTACAGCAGTATGCACTTCTCGCGTCGTCATTCAGGACGTTCTATACGACGTCGAGTTCATCATAATTGCTGCATGCTCCCACGACGTCATCCTGGGATGGGATTTTCTTTCCCGCCACGACGCCATAATTCATTGCGCACCAGCCGCCCTCGAACTCTCACCGTTCTCACATTTGACGCCGGCAGACAGTCCATCGGTATTTACCAAGATCCTCGTCAAAGACGATACCAAAGTTCCCCCAAACTCGTCGACGGCCGTGCCAGTTTACTGCGCCGGTCTCTGCGACACCATTGCACTCCTTTCGCCATCTAACCGCGTTTGCACTAGGAGAGGGTTGCTGGTACCTTTCGCGACCGTGCAAGTCACTCAGGGTAGCACCGCTATTTTTGTTACCAACCCATCCCCGCACATTGTTACGTTGGTGCAAGGGGAATGTCTCGGCAGAGTGGAGCCCCTCGAAGACGCACAAGTTCTCGACGCACCCGATGACTCGCACTGCACCAGCTCCCGCACCATCAGTGCCGTTTCCACGTCTGATTCATCACCCGCGGATGTATTTGGTCCCGCCATTGCTGACAGCCTTACGTCGGTCCAGCGTTCCCAGCTTCTGTGCCTGTTGGAAGAATTTTGTTCTTCTTTCGACGTCGGGCAAACTTCTCTCGGCCGCACGTCCGCTGTTACGCATCGCATCGACACTGGCCGTCCTCTTCTAAACGCCGCTCGCGCTCGGAGCCCGTGCTTTGGCCTTGACTGTCGCCATAGCTCATTGTCGCCGAGTGCTGTCCAATAAACAGCTTAACAAATATAATATACATGGGTGTGCTATGTTTTATCCTTTCCCTTTCCTCTTTTCCCTTCTCACCCTCGCATCATGCCTTGTTATTCTAAAAGGAAAACCCCTTTTTGTGAGCAAAACGATTGAGCAAAAAATTCAGATAAGACAGAGCGCACACTTACAACCAGTTTATTGCACAGATGGCGGGAATACATATACAATCGGGTGGGCGAGGAGATGAACAAAGAGGTTCAATAAGGTTGAGAGCTGGGCTAGTTGGTGACTGATCATTATGCCTATATGGTTAGGTAGCGCACTTTCGACGGGGACAAAAGAAACAGAAAGGACACGACACTCGCTACTCTCGCAACTGAATTTATTTCAGGAAAAATACTTCAATATATATGCACCCAAGCACCCCCGAGTGACAAAGAAATGAACCAACCCTCAATATCACCTGATTAAAGACAAAATTTTGCACACTGCTGTGAAAGGATAAGTTATGCACGTGTGAAGATAAACCGACAGTCAATGTATTGTTATCTAGGACCAAACTATCTGCGCACACTCAAGCGATACAAAAACCAAAAGTTAACGAAACACGAGCAGCTTGTACACTATAAAAAACCATGCAGAATATAGGGTTATTGCAAGACGTTCAACAAGAAATCAACACTCGCTTAAAACGAAAATAGGAGCAAGAATGAGGGCGCAACAGAAGCATTCCTACAATTTAAGGCCCTTCCAGGAAGGTGACTTCCCGATGACTTAATGAAACTGATGGTTGACTAATGCAGCAGTCTTTTCGTTTGTTAATGTGAAATGCTTCAACTATTTCCCTGGTTAGTTGGTTTACATGATGGAAAACGACGGAGGTGTCATCAAACAGTGCCAGGCAGCCACATTGATTTCATTAAGTCATCGGGAAGTCACCTTCCTGGAAAGGCCTGTCTGCCACTGTTTGATGACACCTCCGTCGTTTTCCACCATGTAAACCAACTAACCAGGGAAATAGTTGAAGCGTTTCACATTAACAAGCGAAAAGACTGCTGCATTAGTCAACCATCAGTTTCATTAAGTGATCGGGAAGTCACGTTCCTGGAAGGGCCTTAAATTGTAGGAATGCTTCTGTTGCGCCCTTATTCTTGCTCCTATTTCTGTTTTAAGCGAGTGTTGATTTCTTGTTGAACGTCTTGCAATAACCCTAGATTGTGCATGGTTTTTTATAGTGTAAAAGCTGCTAGTGTTTCGTTAACTTTTGGTTTTTGTATCGCTTGAGTGTGCGCAGATAGTTTGGTACTAGATAAGAATACATTGACTGTCGGTTTATCTTCACACGTGCATAACTTATCCTTTCACAGGAGTGTGCAAAATTTTGTCTTTAATCAGGTGATATTGAGGGTTGGTTCATTTCTGTGTCGCTCGGGGGTGCTTGGGTGCATATATATTGAAGTATTTTTCCCGAAATAAATTCAGTTGCGAGTGTAGCGAGTGTCGTGTCCTTTCTGTTTCTTTTGTCCCCGTCGAAAGTGCGCTACCTAACCCTATAGGCATAATGAACAAAGAGAAAGGGACGGCACATGTGAAAACAGCCTAATCACATGTTCAAAGCACTTCAACTCAATAGATACTGATATTCATTGTCTAGCAAGTTTCCGGCGCTGACGGCGAGTCTGGTGTGCTGGGTAGACTTGATAACAACGTTCCCAGGGTTCGAGGTGAGGCCGATGCTGTCTGCACTTGGACGTTTTGGTCACCTGCGAATGGCACCAGATGGCAACGGTTCCGCTGCAGAACGCCACATACGACCTTGGTCGCTCAGCAGGGCTAAGGATACCACCGCTGCAACCTATGTTCTTTATCCGCGCGTTCTCCCCTATCTTCTCAACATGTACTTTTGGGCTAGTTGGTTCATAATCGTAGTAAAACAGCGCCGGCGAAAACAACAGACCAGACGAGAAGGACACGAAACACAAGGCGCACTAACAACTGAAAGTTTATTCAGTGTCTGCACAGAATAAATACTGTGTTCACATGAATAAACAGAAGAAAGAAGGTTAAAAGAGATATGACAGTGCATCACATGGTTCCTCCTACTGCGCGTGCAAAAGGGTTCCTGCAAGAAATCTAACATCCTTCTCCGAAAGCAAAACAGAAGGCATGCTGACACAAGATTCCCCGAGCTTTTTAATCTCTGGGGCTTCAACAACCTCCCTTGTTAACCTGTCAGCTCATTTGTACACGACGCCAGTGCTTTCAAATCGAGGTGCGCAACCGCAGTCTCTGAAATGGGTACCTAGATGCCCAGATACCACTTTCGTTGTGTTGTACTTGTGCTCTTTTAATCTATCATTTAGGCACCTTCCTGTTTGGCTTATGTATGACGCACCGCAAGACAAAGGGATTGCGCAAACCACATTATCGGGGCGCTGTACGAACCTGTCGCGGTGCTTCTTTACCGCCCGACACATTTTTGCCAGCTTGTCGGGTGCGGTAAGCACCACCTTTACTCCCGCCCTTTCCGCCACTTTCTTCAAGTTGTGAGAAACGGAATGTAGGTAAGGATTGGCGGAGACATTCTTTGTGCCACACTCTTGTGCTGCTGCACGGTTGGCGTTAGCGCCTTGGTTCTTCACTTTTAGTATTTTTTCTGCAACGCTTGACAGAACTGCTCGCGGGTACCCCGCGTCTGTCAGACAGCAAACCTGGTCGTCAAAACTACTTCGCTGCCGGCGAACGCATGATTTGTATAGGGCATTGTCAAAAGATGAATAAACGATGTTACGCTTGACAAGCTTAGAATGCGATGAATGAAACAACAAACCCGTTTTTTTTTGCTCCAGGCTGGAATGACCAGCAGACGTGTTCAGGTGAAAGATGAAGCCCTAAATCGAAGAAACGTAAAAACTGATGGTACGCGCGTAGCTATGATTCCGTGATGCGTTTAATAAATAAATAGCACAGGGTCAGCGACCAGCAGACCGAAACGGAGCAAGCACGAGCACCAACAACAGTCCTTTTCTTCGTCTTTCACTGGCGCCCCTGTCTGCGCCCTATCCATTCTACAAATCACTCCCCCGCAGAAAAGGAGCCATCCTGGCGACTTAAGGAACAGGTACGACTGGTGGGTCGTAGTGCGGCTTCAGTCGGTCGACGTGAACAATCTCGCGGCCACGGCGGCGCCGGTCTGCGGATGGTTGAACGGGCTCGACAACATAGTTGACGGGAGAGGCTTGACGTAGGACGCGGTAGCGGCCTTTATACTTCGGCAGTAGCTTTGTGGAAAGGCCAGGAGCAGAGGAGGGAACGCGAAGCCACACCAATGTTCCAGGCGAATATGACTGGGGAGGCAGGTTTGCGCCATGGCGGTCCTTTTGGCGTGCTTGGTCTTGTGCAGTTAAGGAACGTGCGAGCTGCCTGCATTCCTCGGCGGAGGTGGCGACTTCAGATAGAGTTGTGGACTCTGAAGCGTCCGGGCGGTACAGAAGAATGGTGTCCATAAATGAGGAAGGTTCGCGGCCATAAAGAAGAAGGGAGAAAATCCTGCCGTAGACTGAGTGGCGCTATTGTAAGCGCACGTAACAAAGGGTAGTATGCGGTCCCAGTTGGTGTGGTCAGCGGAGACGTACATGGACAGCATGTCGCCTAGTGTGCGGTTAAAGCGCTCAGTCATTCCGTTGGTTTGTTGATGGTATGCGCTGGTTGTCCGGTGGACAACGTTGCATTCACGGAGGAGGGCTTGTACGGCATCAGAGAGGAACGTGCGTCCGCGGTCGCTGAGTAGCTCGCGAGGCGCGCCGTGGCGAAGAACAAGTTGGTGAAGTATGAATAAGCCGACTTCACGTGATGTGGCCTCTGGCAGCGCCGCAGTCTCAGCATAGCGTGTCAGATGATCGATAGCGACGATCATCCAGCGGTTCCCGTCTGGTGTCTACGGAAGGGGGCCGTACAAATCAATTCCGATGCGATAAAAAGGCCGGGAGGGACAAGGCAATGGCTGGAGCGGTCCAGTGACTATACGTGGGGGGCTCTTCCGACGCTGACACTTGGAGCATGAACGCACGTATTGTCGCACGAAGCGGTACATACCACGCCAGTAGTAGAGCAGCCGGAGGCGTGCGTAGGTTTTGATTACACCAGCGTGGCCGTATTGGGGATCCGCGTGAAAGCAGGCACAGAGATCGGCACGGAGATGGCGAGGAATCACTAACAACCACTTGCGACCATCAGATATATAGTTGCGGCGGTATAGGAGCCCATCGCGGATGGTGAAATGTTGACCTGTGCGCCGTAGCGAGCGAGTGGCGGTACGTGGTGACGGCTCAGATAGGAACTCCATTAAAGAGACTATCGAAAGGTCCTCACGCTGCTCAGAAGGCATGTCAGCGTGTGTAAGGGCCGCAGAATCGGAGCTGGAAAAAGACCCATTGCCACAGTCATGGGGAAGGAGAGAGCGAGAAAGAGCGTCGGCATCTGAATGTCTACGGCCTGACTTGTAGACGACGCGGATGTCGTATTCTTGGAGACGTAATTCCCATCGAGCTAGACGACCAGATGGATCTTTTAGTGAAGATAACCAGCAGAGGGCGTGGTGATCAGTCACGACATCAAATGGGCGGCCATATACGTAAGGTCTAAATTTTGTAATTGCCCAAACGATGGCTTGACATTCTTTCTCCGTGACCGAATAATTTTCTTCAGCTCTGGTGAGAGTGCGACTTGCGTAAGAAACGACGTACTCGTCGAAGCCAGACTTGCGTTGAGCAAGAATAGCGCCGAGGCCGATTCCACTGGCGTCCGTGTGGATTTCGGTAGGGGCGTCTGGGTCAAAGTGACGGAGAATTGTTGGCAATGTCAGTAGATGACGTAATTTCGCGAATGCGGTGTCGCAAGCGGAAGACCATGCCATGACACCTTGGCTGTCAGCAAGTAAGCGTGTTAAAGGGGTCATTATGGATGCGAAAGCACGAACGAATCGCCGAAAATATCAGCATAGGCCTATGAAGCTCCGGAGTTCTTTCAGGGTCGACGGCTTGGGAAACTCGGCGACAGCGCGGAGCTTTGCAGGGTCGGGTAGAATGCCGTCCTTGCTGACAACATGCCCCAAGATGGTGAGCTTCCTGGCGGCGAAGTGACACTTTTTCAAATTGAGTTGTAGGCCAGCCTGTGTGAGGCATTCCAGGACACTTGCGAGGCGCAGAAGATGGGTGTCGAAGTCGTTTGAAAAAACTACGACGTCGTCCAGATAACAAAGGCACGTGTTCCACTTGAGACCTTGAAGAATGTTGTCCATAAGCCGCTCGAAGGTGGCGGGGGCGTTGCAAAGGCCAAACGGCATCACGTTGAACTCGTACAAGCCGTCAGGAGTTACGAACGCAGTTTTTGGGCGGTCAGCTTCATCCATAGGCACCTGCCAGTACCCCGATCGAAGGTCCAACGAAGAAAAGAACTCCGCCCCTTGCAAACAGTCGAGCGCGTCATCGATTCTGGTGAGCGGATAGACATCTTTGCGTGTGATCTTGTTAAGGCGCCTATAATCAACACAGAATCGGATGCTGCCGTCCTTCTTTTTCACAAGTACCACCGGGGAGGCCCAAGGACTGTGGGACGGCTGTATGACGCCACGACTAAGCATATCAGTCACCTGGTCATCAATAACTCGGCGTTCAGCGTGAGAGACCCATATGGACGCTGACGCAGGGGTGCATGGCTGTCGGTGTCTATATGATGGACGATGGCAAACGTTCGACCCGAACTGGTTTGCTTGTAGTCGAAAGACGTCCGAAAGCGGTCGAGAAGCTTCAAGAGTTGGGTGCGTTGAGCAATAGGAAGGTCCGAATCAATTAATGGAAGGAAAGCGTCTAGGGAAGATGTGTTGGACGTGGTGACGAGATTAACGCTGGCGACCTGGAGACTTGTTGTGCGATCGAGCAGTTGGCTAGCGCAAAGAGAATCAAACTCCTCAAGACGCCCTGTACATTCTCCGCGGAATACTGTGGCTGCGACCGAAAGCAGGTTCGTGACATAAATGCTTGAGCAGGAGTCTTGGATAGTGACAAGAGCAAAGGGGAGAATGAAGTTCTTACGAGAATTGAATGCTTCTGACGGTGTGAACATGGCGCTAGAGAAAGCATAGTCGCAGGAGATCGGTACGCGAACAGAAGACATAGGTGCGATGTCCGTGTCCGCGGCGACGACGACACGAGGAAAAGATGACTTGCCAGAATCAACGCCGGAGATCGCTGATAATTCTAGTTCGGCACGGGCACAGTCAACAATCGCATGATGTGTGGAAAGGAAGTCCCAGCCCAATATAACGTCGTGTGAGCACTGTGGAAAGACGACGAATTCGACGACATACAAAACGTCCTGAATGAGTAGCCGAACCGTGCACGTCACAGAAGGTTGTATGGGATGTGCGGTTGCCGTACGGAGAGAAAGACCAGAAAGCGGAATCGTAATTTTTTTTAACTTGCGGCACATTGCTTCGCTCAACACATACACAGCAGCTCCACTATCGACTAAGGCGTGCACGGCAACACCTTCAATGAAGACAGTTATTTCGTTAGCAGGTTGAGAACGAGGTCTTTTAAATTTCGACAGCGGTGCAGTTCTTGCCTCCGGAACTGCGATGGGCAGTTTTCCGTTTGGACGGGCGAAGGGCGATGGATCATTGGCGAAAGCGAACGTCGGCGCGGGGAGGGCAATTGACGTGAGTTGAAGGTGCGGCGGTTCGTTGAAGAGGTGTCCGAAGTAGCGTGGGAGGGCATCGGCTGTGGTGGCTCTGTACGGACGTAGCTGTAACTTGCGTCAACGGTACTTGAACGGGCAACGCGGCGGCGGCAGAAACGCTCGACATGGCCGGGTAGACAACAGTAGTAACAGATTGGTCGGTTGTCCGTTGTGCGCCAAGGATTATGAGGAGGGGTGAAAGGACGGCGATAAAGTGGAACGGGCGGGCCTGCCGGTGCCTGCGTTGAGTAGAATGCACTTGAGGAGTGAGCAGAGTCCATGCCGTGTGGCAGCGCATGTGACTGCCTCCTCGCGACGTCAGCGTAGGTCAAGGGCGCGGATACAGGCGGCGGCTGGTGCGTAGGTGGAAGGGCGTCGAATACTTGCTCCTCAATGGTTTGTCGCAGCGACGACGGGAGCCCATGAGCATTGCCTGGGAGAAAGGGTGCAAGAGACAATTGTCGCGCAACTTCTCGGATGAACTGCTTGATTTGTTGCGTCAATGCCGTCGGGTCCGGAGAGATGGCGCCAACGGTGAGTGCTGACGTACTGGTCGTGTCGAAACTAGGACGGCGTGTGGAAATGCGCTGCTTTCGCAACTCTTCGTAGCTCTGGCAGTGCTGAATGACGTCCGTGACTGTTTGAGGGTTTTTGGCCACAAGCATGTGGAACGCATCATCGTCGATGCCTTTCATGATATGCTTGACTTTATCGACCTCGGACATGGCAGGATTGAAGCGCCGGGAGAGGCCTACGACGTCCCCAATATAGGAAATGAAACTGTCTCCAGACAATTGGGCGCGATCACGCAGGCGCTGCTCTGCGCGGAGCTTGCGCACTGTCGGTCCGCCGAGTACGTCCGCGAAAGTCGTTTTGAAAGAGGCCCAGGGGGTAATCTCAGCCTCGTCGTTGTTAAACCAGAGTTCCGCGACTCCTCTCAGGTAGAACTGGACGCGGCCGAGTTTGTCGTTGCCGTCCCACTTGTTGTTGACACTCACTCTTTCGTACGAAGAGAGCCAGTCTTCGACGTCCTGCTCATCAGTACCGCTGAAGATGACTGGGTCGCGCTCCCTTAGAATACCGGAACAGCGAGCAGCTGGGGGTGTGGCAGCATTCTGCTCTGCGACGTCGTCGGACATTGTTGACAGGGAAGGCAGAGTCCGGTTACGGAGTTCCAGGGTGCAAAAGAGAACCAGCACTCTCCACCACTTGATGGTACGCGTGTAGCGTTGAGTCCGTGATGCGTTTAATAAATAAGTAGCACAGGTTCAGCGACCAGCAGTCCGAAACGGAGCAAGCACGAGCACCAACAACCGTCCTCGTCTTCGTCTTTCACTGGCGCCCCTGTCTGCGCCCTATCCATTCTACAAAACTATCAACCGGAAGCTCGTGAGTCAGAACTAGAGGTGTCAGGCACTCTCTTATAACCTGCTTTCTTCTGTTTATTCATGTGAACACAGTATTTATTCTGTGCTGACACTGAATAAACTTTCAGTTGTTAGTGCGCCTTGTGTTTCGTGTCCTTCTCGTCTGGTCTGTTGTTCTTGCCGGCGCTGTTTTACTGCGACCCCTATCTTCAGAGAAGTAGCACTGTGACGACGATTGTAGTCTTTGGCCTGTTGCACTTCAACTGCAGTATTCTGTGCTTGGAGTTGCTCGTGGTTTGGTAAAGCTGGAAAATGTTGCTCCGGCAGAACCGGAAGACGAGTTTGTACTCTTCTTCCCATAAGTAATTGAGCTGGAGAGACGCCCGAAACTCGAGGTGCGTCTCGGAGTGAGGTACGGATCCGAGCTTTTCTTTAGCAAGTCCTCCACCGTCCGCATCGTGCGCCCTGCCTCTCCATTATCCTGAGGGCTGCTCGTCTCGTGGCGGAATCCATGTGCTCGTGCGAAGTCGCCAAACTCCTTGGACGCGAACTGAGGTCCTTTGTCCGTTCGCACAGCATCTGGTATCCCGAATCGAGCAAAACGACTCCTTACCGCGGCAATGACCGCTTGTGCTGACGAGTTCCCATTGTGGCTACTTCAGGAAGTCTGGAGCAGTAGTAAACAATCGGGAAGTAGTCGCGTTCTACCTAGTGGAACCATGATCTTCCGGCGTTGCCATGGTCTTTTCGGTGTTGGCGTTGGTGGCTGGGAATGCACGGCTCGAGTCTCAGCGCACTTGGCACATTGAGTCACTAGGTCTTCGATATGCTGGTTGCAATGCGGCCACCAAACGCACTCTCGGGCGCGTTCTTGACAGCGTCGGACACCTTGGTGCTCTTCGTGCAGCACTGCGAGAATGTCCTTGCGTTGAGCAGACAGTCCAGCAAGAGTAACCCCTCATACACATTCACTAGTTCCTGTGAATATTGGTCTAAAGGGGTCGGTACTCTCTTCTTGGACGGCCAGCCTCTCTCACAATAGGTTATAATTGAAGAACACTCACTATCTGGAGGTTCAACACGACGCATCTCGTCCAGCTGACTTGCCAGTCTTGGAAGTACATCAGGAATGCCCTTAACTGGGCTGGTTGGTACATGATTAATACGAGAGCAAACAGCGCTAAACACGGGACGGAGAAGAACGACAGACACAAGCGCTGAACTAACAACCACTGGTTTATTGCTTGGATATGCAATATATACGAAAGCACTGCGCAGAAGAACAACATAAACACAGTAACTGCGCAGTGCGCCAAGAGGGGTCATCATAATAGATGCGTCGGCAGAACAGGCTGTCATGTTAACACGAAAGTGTTTTATGCCGGGGTCCACCGAGTACATCCGTCACGGATATGACGTTGATAATAAAATGGACGCCAACGGGTGAGAAAGAAAAAAAAACCAAGAAAAAGATACCACGCTGGGAACCGAACCCACGACGTTGCGGCCGCGACGGCAAGCGCCCGGCGCCCTACCGACTAAGCTAACTCGCGAGATGCCAGACACGGCGCGAACGCGCCTTATATCTTTCACACATGCTCTTTCGCGGCGGGCGGAGCGGGGCGGTGCCGCCGTCTGTGAGATGTGAAAAGAAGTAATGCTTCACGATCGACACTTACTAGCGCTTACTCCGAGATTGCACGCGATATCGGAGGTCATGGTTAAAGCGTCTCGATACCAGAGAGGTAGACTGGCCGCGCTGGTGTCGCCGAGGCACCCTTGACGCAGTTATGTTCTTTGCCTATGGCTTCGTGTTAGCGTGCGTCGGCTCATCGGAGTAGTGCAGCTTCCACATGCACCAACGGGATTCCTCCGCCGCCGACTGCTTCAATTGCGAGAGCACCGACTAACAAAACTGCTGCAATATGCGTTGCAGAAAGGACGCGATTTCGACGGGCGAATGTCGTGCCTTGGTGGAGCGAGAGCAGCGCCTGCGAGACAGAGGCCAGCGGGACGCACGCGTTTGCGGCTCAGGCTACGAACCTCTACCTCCCGTGTTGCTGACGCGCAGTGTGTGTTATGTATGCATGAGCACAGGCGTCGGCTACCCATTAATAGAAAGCGCACACCGTGCCGTTTCTCTCCTTAATTGACGACGCTTTGAAGAAGTGCATACCGGGTACCAGTGTTGATTATGAGCTTGTTGATATCATCCTTACGCGGGATTCACAATTCGATGTGTCCAAATATATGTTCAGGAGGTTAATACGGCTCCAGCCAAGTTTAAGAGAGCCCGACGTTTCGGGACCGATTCGGTCCCTTCCTCAGGTGTGACTGGTTTGGTCACGGAAGCTTCTCCCCGACTTGTTCCACCGCGTCTCCGGATTTCCCCTTTCCCTCACGTTTCCGAGGGCATTGTTTCCGAGGGCATTGTTCCCAGGGACCGGTTCACATTTGCTGGCGTGTTTTGAATGTGCCACGACTCGAGCAAGAGCCTCCTTCCCAGATTCCTTTCTGTTTCCAGAACAGAAGCGCCGTCGAAGTCGATCTTATGGTCGTGCTTTTCACAGTGCTCTGCAAGAGCGCTGCGTTGCATTTCCATCTTCCTGACGTCGTTCTTATGTTGGCGTAATCTTTCTGGGAAGCACTTGCTCTCACCTATGTAGCTAGCTGGGCATTGTGAACACGGCACCTTGTAAACTACGCCCTGGTGTTGTTCTCTCGGGGGTCGATCCTTCGGCCGCGGTAGCAGGCGGGTGAGCGTCGACGCTGGCTTGTGTATCACCGTGACCCCCTCTTTTCTGAGAATCCTGGCGAGCTCTTCGCTGATGCCCGGCACATATGGTATGACAATGCGCTGGGCTGGCTTCTTGGATTCCGTTGTGGCCGCTGGGGTGGCCGGGGAGGGGGGAGGGGGGTCGCGTAGCGTGTCTTTCGGCACACGGCGCGACACTCGGCGAATGAAAGCTTTGGTGTATCCGTTCTTTAGCAGCTCGGCGACGACCCTCTCCTCTTCTCTCTTTCTCTCCCCCTCCGACGTGCAGATTGTTCTTGCACGTGAAAGGAGCGCCGAAACTACCGAAGCTTTGTGGGCAGTCGGATGACAGGACGTGAAATGCAAATACCTGCCGGTGTGCGTTGGCTTTCTGTACACCGAGAAGGTCATGCGCTCGCCCTGCCGCCCGACTGCCACATCAAGAAACGGAAGCGTCCCGTCTCGCTCTCGCTCCACCGTAAACTGTATCGCCTGGTCGACGGAATTCAGATGTTGGAGGAAGCTGTTTACGGCTAACTTCTTTATGACGCAGAAGCAGTCATTCACGTACCTCACAAACACTTTCGGCTTGCCAATAAAGGAGCCTAGTGCCGTTTCTTCAATGTGCTCCATTGTGAGGTTCGCAGCTGTAACGGAGATCGCCGCCCCCATCGCGGTCCCGCTGGCTTGTCTGTAGAAGATCCCGTCGACGCTGTAGTATGTCCCCTTGAGGCAATACACAAGTAGACGACATAGTTCGTCGATGCTTAGGCAGCTTCTTTCGCTCAAAGCTGCTCGTGCGCAGGACACTGCTAGCGCTATGGGCATACTGGTGAACAGAGACACGACATCGAACGAAACGATGCACTCATCACTGCTCACTGTCACATCTTTCATGCGCTCCACGAAGTGGCTGGCGTTGCGTATGTGGGTTGGTGTTTTTCCCACGAGCGGCGCAAGAGTCCGGTGGAGATACTTGGACAGCGCACGCAGTGGAGAAGATGTAAAATCCACGATAGGACGGAGCGGGACAGTGGGCTTGTGGATCTTGGGAAGGCCGTAAAATCCTGGTGCAGAGCCGTTCCGGCGGATAAGCTGGAGGTAGGTGGTTCTTGCCTCCGGGTGTCTCTTAAAGATATCCGCCAGGAGCACACGGTCAGCTACCACAACAGTTTAATCATGATCATGGGCGTTAGTCGTCGCGATAGAGACATGCTGTCAACATGGGTGCATCCACGTCAAACGGCGCTATATCTGCCAAACACGAATAGACATTGTACAAGCTCTCATATATCACTACACAATAAGCACTACTTCTGTGAAGACACGTTTCACTTTCGTGTTATACCGATTCCTATGACGGAGGGATCAGTCATGTTTTTTTTGGACAAGTAACTGAATATACAGTTATGTAGATAAATGGAAGGAACACTGACGCAGGCATTTCCGTGTGCATGGATATGGTGCATGGATATGGTGCGAGGTACATCCTGAAAGGGGCCCTGCAACGCTTTTTTATCTGCCTTTTGCAGAGCTAGAGGGCGTGTAGTGCTGTGCTGAGTACTGAGATGAACGCAAGAAGAATTATCGAAATCGGTGCTCTGGTATTAGCCTCCAAACTTCAAAACGCAGCCGACAACGAAAAAAAATAGTTGATCCCTCCGTCATAGGAATCGGAATAACACGAAAGTAAAACGCGCCCTTACAGAAGTAGCTGAATGTTTACTGTACATTGATATAAGAGAGTTTGCACACTTTAGTTTGATGTCTGGCAGCTGTAGCACCGTTTAACGTGGATGTACCCACTTTGATGATCGGTGGTACATCTCCATCCCGACGACTAACGTCCATGCTAAATGATTAGACAAACCCTTGTGGTAGCTGTAGTAGTTAACGGTGAAAGCGTAATCAGAGAACGATGTGTGATAGCCAGAAGAGCGTCGCATATTGGACGCAGAACTTGGTCACCATCCCGCGGCGTGCTAAAATGCGATTGAAGACCACGGCCGGATTAGAAGGAAACGCAAAGCGCGTCTGCCGCCCCGGTAGCCCGGCCGCGATTTTAGGGGCGAAGCTCCTTATAGCGGCACCCGTTCGTCCCTCGTAGCTTAGTATGTAACCAGTCTTACGCTTTGACTGCAAGGTGGTGCCGGTGGGAGATTTTTCCTGTGCGTTGTTGAACAATAAAAAATTCGCAGCGTTAGCTAAAAGCCGACTTCTGTCTCTCATTCCCATTAACAGCCGTTCTTTACCTCCAAGGTAGTGCCTGGTGAGATTTCTCCTGTGCGTGATTAAACAATAAAAATTTTGTTCAAAACGCCGTTGATTGATGAAATAAACCAACAAAACACGCCAGATGTTTTGTAAAAGCAAAACGAAAGAACGCCAGATGTTTCTAAAGCAAAACGAAAAGACGCCAGCTGCTTAACGAAAGACGCCAGATGTTTTCTAAGCAATGGTTTTCTAAACAATGAAAATTCACAGCGTAGATGTAAAATTAAAGTGCGCTGCAAGTCGTCATAACTCATCGAACCTTTAGTATAAACGCGCCCGATCTCACGTCGGTGATGATGTACTGGGCAGAATTCAGGGAAGATTCACGGTTTACCGATGAACCTCCGCAGCTTCGCCCACTCATCATCATTCACTCCGTGGATATGCTGTGATTTTTTTCTCGGGGCGAGCGCGTGAGCGGGGAACGCGGTGTTACAGCCAGGTGAGGCAGGCGCGTGTCGCAGAGCTATCTTTCGTTTGGATTAGCGTGATGCTATGAGCGAGGCCGACGCTTTTACGACGCTGGGGCTAAGGTCGCCACCTTGAGGTGTGTTAAGGCATTGACAGAATTGAACTTTTATTGAAAACGCGCCGAGTGGGACGGACTTGCAACGCGTTGCAGGTGCTTATCGCGGAGGCCACAGTAATTACGAATTACTTTACTTTACCGCTCCCAGGAGCAACACCTCCCCGCCAACCGGGATAGTGGTAGATATAAATGACGCGCTTGTAAAGCCTCTAGAGTCTGAAAGAAAAAAGACAGTGGCGCAGTGGATAGCGTGCCCGGCATCTGTTTCTATGGACCGAGTGGACGTGAGTTAGATGCCCATTGACGGAACTTTTTTTCTTTGCCATCTGATCGTGTATACTTTTTCGACGTCATCTCCCTGACGGAAATACGTCACTGAAGTCTTGATGGACCCAGGCATAAAACACTTTCGTGTTAAAAAAAAGTCACAGTTTCGCCGCAACGGCGAAGCAATGAATGCGATAGCAACAAATAGGAATGTAACGCGAAGAACGGAACCAGCTCGAAATTTCCAGCGCGTCGCTCAAGCGCAAATGACGCACGAAAAGAACACTTACAGGACGAGCGTGAACTGTCATGCGTCACAGCTCGACACTTGAAGCCCACTGCTCAAACAAAAGCAGGACGCACGAAACGAACGAACAGGTACACACAGGACGAGCGCGAACTGTCACAGTTGTTACTTATTTCTGTTTGAATGCGCCCTCCTTTCGCAAACAGCGGCCGCTGCAGCGAGTGAGGGGACCCTCGTACGCTCTGTGACTTCAGCGCGGACATCGCGGGGAAAGCACATGACAGACAACCCACCGCTCACGACCCCCCCCCCCCCTGCTGCTCCCTTCTTTCCCACTGATCTCCACTAGGAGGAGCTGGATGGCGCATCGAGCACGCGGGCGTGAAGCCACCGGAAGCCGCCGTTTCTGTCCCGGAAGAGAGCTTTTCTCTTCTTTTTTAAGGAAATACCTGCTTGTAGCGCAGTAAACTGTACAAATCGACCGGAAAAGTCGTCAGGGAAGACATTTTACGCGTAAGTACCTCAATGTTGCATTATTTTTTACTTATTTTGTACGTTGCAGCACTCCGCCGTACTCGGACGGTGTCGGCCCGGCGTCTGTTGTCTTTCGTGTAGCGTTCGTCAGCGTCTAAAGTGAGGCGTAATCGCAGAGTTTGAAAAAATAAAAAATAAAAACGATCATAACAACAGCTGCCACCCGAGAATATTTGAATTGCGCGACTGAGACGGACAGAAGACGCCAGCTTCCGGGACAAACGGGGAATTTCCGGTGGCTTCACAAGCGCCCGCCTCGCGGAGCGGGGATGCGCCGTCCGGCCTTTTTAATGGAGGTCAGTGTTCTTTGTGTAAAATTGGGCTAGTTGGTTTAACTTCATTGTTTAAACAGCGCAAAAAGACGAAGACACGAGAATGAGGACCACACAGGACAGGCGCTGGACTAACAACTGTTGGGTTTATTGAGCAGAAAAGAATAAATACACGTAATCCGACTGCGCGCGCATCATCGCATTACAGATAATTGTCACTTCTTTCAAGCAGGCTAAATTCGCAGTCATGCAGACAGATGGATGGGGTGGAAATGCAAACATCATTGTTGTACTTAATGTGAAAGGCTTCTATGATTTCACGAGACCTTTGGTCAACGTGCCTGAAGATGATATGCGTGCGATTAAACAACGGTTTACACCCACAGGAACGACAATGAGCTGATAAATGTGAAGTAGGCGTGCCTTTTAAAGTGTTATTGTGCTGGCGTAGTCTCTCGTTAAGGCAGGCACCCGTCTGTCCAATATATTTCTTTCCACAAGTTAGCGGGATGTCATACACTACACCACATGCACAAGTTACATATCGGGTACGATGATTGACAGAGCACAAATTTCTCCGTGACTGGCCATTCTTCTTCCTGTCTATCGCGGCACAAGCTCTTCCAACCTTACCACGCGCAGAAAAAACAACATTTACGTCATAGCCCTTAGCAATCTTCTTGAGCCTATGCGAGAGCCCATGGACATATGGGATCACAGCAACATTCTTTGGCTTTTTGGTGGCGTTGGTGCGCTGACCAGTTCGAGATGCGGACAGTTTTAATGATTTTAGCAACTTCAGCGAAATGGACGATAGGGTTGAGACAGGAAAGCCAGCATTCTTTAGCCTAGCTAATTGTTCCTTAAAGCTGACTTCAATTTTATGATAGCACGACTTTGTAAGTGCCGAGTTTAGCGAATTGTAGGCAATGCCGTTTTTAACTATCTTTGAATGCCCAGAACAATAACTAAGGAGCGATTTCTTTGAGCGCGGCGAAAAGCACCAGCATAGATGCTCCGGCTCAGCATACAAACACAGGTCTAAATACTGAATGACACCATTGTTTGGCAATTCAGACGTGAAGCGTAAACCAAGGGCATTGTGTTTGAAAATATTCATCACTTCATGAAGTCGGGAAGTTGCAGCGTTGCTCGGGAGGATGATTAGAAAATCATCGACGTAACGAAACACCTTAGTTACTAATCCCTGCACCTCCTTATCTATAGCACGGTCAACAGCAGATAGAAAAATGTTACTGAGGACAGGTGCAACTTTTGATCCAATGCATATGCCTGATTTCTGAACATACACACCACCTTCCCACGTAACAAAAGTTGCTTTTAGATAGAAACTAAGCAGTTCCAAGAAGGCCTCCGCCGACACGCCGCACTTGTTCCTGAACGCAAGTTCATCGTTATGTTCGGTTATGCAATGTTTTACAGCCGTCATGAGCTTGTCCTGAGGCATTGGATCAAAAGTTGCACCTGTCCTCAGTAACATTTTTCTATCTGCTGTTGACCGTGCTATAGATAAGGAGGTGCAGGGATTAGTAACTAAGGTGTTTCGTTACGTCGATGATTTTCTAATCATCCTCCCGAGCAACGCTGCAACTTCCCGACTTCATGAAGTGATGAATATTTTCAAACACAATGCCCTTGGTTTACGCTTCACGTCTGAATTGCCAAACAATGGTGTCATTCAGTATTTAGACCTGTGTTTGTATGCTGAGCCGGAGCATCTATGCTGGTGCTTTTCGCCGCGCTCAAAGAAATCGCTCCTTAGTTATTGTTCTGGGCATTCAAAGATAGTTAAAAACGGCATTGCCTACAATTCGCTAAACTCGGCACTTACAAAGTCGTGCTATCATAAAATTGAAGTCAGCTTTAAGGAACAATTAGCTAGGCTAAAGAATGCTGGCTTTCCTGTCTCAACCCTATCGTCCATTTCGCTGAAGTTGCTAAAATCATTAAAACTGTCCGCATCTCGAACTGGTCAGCGCACCAACGCCACCAAAAAGCCAAAGAATGTTGCTGTGATCCCATATGTCCATGGGCTCTCGCATAGGCTCAAGAAGATTGCTAAGGGCTATGACGTAAATGTTGTTTTTTCTGCGCGTGGTAAGGTTGGAAGAGCTTGTGCCGCGATAGACAGGAAGAAGAATGGCCAGTCACGGAGAAATTTGTGCTCTGTCAATCATCGTACCCGATATGTAACTTGTGCATGTGGTGTAGTGTATGACATCCCGCTAACTTGTGGAAAGAAATATATTGGACAGACGGGTGCCTGCCTTAACGAGAGACTACGCCAGCACAATAACACTTTAAAAGGCACGCCTACTTCACATTTATCAGCTCATTGTCGTTCCTGTGGGTGTAAACCGTTGTTTAATCGCACGCATATCATCTTCAGGCACGTTGACCAAAGGTCTCGTGAAATCATAGAAGCCTTTCACATTAAGTACAACAATGATGTTTGCATTTCCACCCCATCCATCTGTCTGCATGACTGCGAATTTAGCCTGCTTGAAAGAAGTGACAATTATCTGTAATGCGATGATGCGCGCGCAGTCGGATTACGTGTATTTATTCTTTTCTGCTCAATA
Source organism: Rhipicephalus sanguineus (assembly GCF_013339695.2). Classification (NCBI taxonomy): domain Eukaryota; kingdom Metazoa; phylum Arthropoda; class Arachnida; order Ixodida; family Ixodidae; genus Rhipicephalus; species Rhipicephalus sanguineus. The sequence goes on from NC_051179.1 coordinate 201,180,401, forward strand.
AACCCAACAGTTGTTAGTCCAGCGCCTGTCCTGTGTGGTCCTCATTCTCGTGTCTTCGTCTTTTTGCGCTGTTTAAACAATCAGTGTTCTTTCCTCGGATAAGCGCACGAATGCGACCACGCCCTGTAGGGCGAAGAGAAACGGCGTTCGCAGGAGCGGGGCGAGCTGGCCGACGCCTTTAAGTGCGCCCATTTAAAGTCCTTTACGGCCATTGCGCTCCTAGCGCCATCTCGCTGGTAATGAAGAAACGCTTATCAGTGCCTGCCGTCTCTGAGTACTGCGGTAGAGGGTGTGTATATAACGCTCGCCGTTAGCCACCTGGACGATCTGCGCTTCGTGGCATAGTGGTTAGAGCCACGCGTCGCGGATCGAGAAGTCGCTGGTGCGATTCGGCGCTGCGGAAGCTTTTTTCTGAATAATTTTTCTTCGGGACTTTTATATATATATATATATATATATATATATATATATATATATATATATATATATATATATATATATATATATATATATATATATATATATACTTATACATATACGCAGCATGACGACGGTGACGGCGACGGCAAAAACCAGCCGAGACTGTCCATATAATTGCTATCGCAATCAAACGTTGCCTTTCGCATTTCACTCTCCCACTGACGTCAAAGGTTGGTTCCAATCACCGCGCGCCTCTTACAGGGACATACCGGACGACTCGCCTCGCGGTGGCGTTGTTATAGCGTTGTGCAGTGCTCCTAGCTAGGGAGCCTACATGACCGGCCGTTAAAACGGCCGGTCATGTAGGCTCTCTACTCCTAGCGTCGTTTTGGCATTGTTTTATAATTTTCATATTTAAAAATAGAAATCCTTTCGTATCTGAGGAAGTATAAAGAGTGCTTTTATAATTTTTAGCGCACAATAGTGTGGCCTATCTGGGACCATATGAATATTACGTGCGACTTGTCGTGTCAAACCAATCACAACCACCGGCCAATGTCGTCACTCCCACGTGATGAAGCGTCACTTCCGATCACAAGAATAGCCGTTGTGTGTAGCTCTAGTCCGAAAATAATGTGGTTTCTCCGTTGAAATAAAATTATAAGAGCTTTGTTGCCACTCGACTTAGATTTACGTGCAAGTTAAAGAGCCCCAGGTGGTCGAAATTTCCGGAATCCTCCACTGCTGTGTCTCTCATAATGCTATCGTGGTTTTGTGACGTTAAACCCCAACAACAACAATAATAATAATAATAATAATAATAATAATAATAATAATAATAATAATAATAATAATAATAATAATAATAATAATAATAATCAATCAATCAAACGTTTATTTAATGTGCCCAGGAACAACCGTATGGTCTTTGTACTGGCGCACGAAAAAAAAACAAAAAAAACAAAGGAAACATTCGTAATAAAATATCAGGGATAAAAAACGTTACAAAATTGTACATATACAACTATGCGCAGGCAGAAAAAAAATATCAACAGTGTACAAGGCTATGTAAGTACAGTGCAAAGCTCGGAGCAGAACAACGACTGGGAGCTGTGAAAAACATCGAGCTCCAAAAAGTAAGCATTGTAAAGACGTTGTATCCTGCCAATGGTCGAATGTTCACAGAGGCAGGCGGTTACATGAAAAGGTCTATTCTCTCTGGTCAGGTTACGTGGAATTCGGAAATTAAGACAGTTGAGCAGTACAGGGCAGGATATGATACCATGCACAAGCTTGTAAAGAAATAACAGATCAGCGCGATTTCGTCGGCTGCAAAGTGATGGCAATGATAATAATCCAGCAGCGTTAGAACGAGATCCAGAGTCATTTCTAGCGAAACGATGGTTGTAAATGCTTAGGAATTTTTTCTGGACTCGCTCAATGGCGTTGCTGCTGGGATTAGGAATGCCATTCCAGATCACAGATGCATACTCTAGTTGAGGAAGACATAGCGCGGTGTACAATTTTCGGAAGGGCACAGGAGAACGGAATTCTCTAGACATTCTGCAAACACAGCCTAGGGTGCGAAGACCCCGCAAAGCAACACGCTTAGCGTGAGCAGAAAAGTGTAAGGTGCTATCAAAAAGAACACCTAGATCATTGATCTCACATACCTTACACAACGACACAGAATTGACAGAATATAAAAATGGCACACTAGATGTTTTTCCAGTGAAACTCATTACCTTGGTTTTTGAAATATTTAGGGAGAGGTTATTGCTCCTGCACCATTCAGAAAAAGAACACAAATCAGATTGCAGCAAGCGACAATCGATAACTGAATGAATTTCCTTAAATATCTTTATGTCATCGGCATACAAAAGGAAAGAAGAATTCCGAATGACAGAAGAAACATCATTAACATAAATTAAAAAGAGGAGTGGGCCCAGTACCGACCCTTGAGGAACCCCACTAGTAGCTTTATACAAAGAGGACGTTTGGCCATTAACGGCAACGTAACATAATCTATCAAGAAGATAGCTATGGAGGAGATTCACAATTGAAGGATCAACATCAAAGTGTGCAAGTTTATCCACAAGCAGCGAATGGCTGACAACATCAAAAGCTTTGCTAAGGTCACAGTAAATAGCGTCAACCTGTCCTCTCTGCGAAATAGGCGTGGAGACTTGCATCATAAAACTGGCAAGATTAGTGTCAGTTGAGCGGCCAGCGAGAAACCCATGCTGATTCACAATCAATGATTTTTTTACATCAAAAGACAATATTTTTTGAAGAGCAAGCTCAAAGATTTTGGATGCGGCACAAAGAAGGGAAATAGGGCGGTAGTTCGAGACGTCACTTTTACAGCCAGACTTAAACACTGGGAAAACACGAGCAGTTTTCCACATGCTAGAAAACGTTGAAGCATGCAGACACTTATTAAATATGGTAGTCAATACTGGGACAAGTATACTGCCATAGGCTTTTAGTATGGCAGAGGGGATGCCATCTGGGCCAGCGGAAATGGATGGTTTCAAGCGCTTAATGCATTCTGAAATGGAATCTTCATCTAGCGACACAGCATCAGCTGTGCCAACTGCCTTAACCTGTCGACCGTTACTAGCTACAGAGGCTGGAGACTTATAGACAGATGAAAAATGCATGGCAAAACAGTCAGCAACGGCTTGAACTTCTACTCCATTTGGGTCCAGTATCCTGAAGGACTCGCCACTTTTGCTCGACCGTTTGTGCACATACTTCCAAAACTCAGCCGGCCTGTCAGACGCGCTTTTTTCTAAAAATGAAATATATAGCCTGTGATCCCGTTTTTAAAGGCGTTTACAAAGAGTACGAAAACGACAGAATTCTTCCTTCAAATGAGTTGATGCAGAACGTTTATACTTCCTGTGTGCACGATCTTTATGTTTCAGTGCACTTATAAGTTGAGTAGCACTGACAATTGGGCGAGTTGGTACAGATGCATGGCTTCAGAACGGCGCAACAAGGAAGACGAAAATACGAAAGATCGTGTGTTCGTGTGATCTTTCGTATTTTCGTCTTCCTTGTTGCGCCGTTCTGAAGCCATGCACTTATAAGTTCTGATGAGAACCAGGAGGGATATTTACAATGATGAGGTGTATACTGGGGAATGAACTTGCGCATGCTGGTCAAGATAAGCTCCGTAAACTGATCGACTTGATCATCAACATTGGGTTTGTCAGTTACCAGTGACCAATCTGTGGTGGACAAGTCATGGTACAAGCCAACGTAGTCACCTCGCTTGAAGGCAAATCTGGGCGTTTTGTCGATTTTTCTGGGAAAGCTTGGTTTTTCTGGTGAAATACAGAGTGTTAGTTTGAGTGGTGGGTGAAATTAATGTTAATTAACATAAGTGCCGCACGTCGAATTCCCGAAGGTTGATCCTGGAGTAAGAATGCTCCGTGACCATGAGAGCTTGCGTGAGCCGATATTATAGTTGGGTAATGAGGATTGTACATATATATATATATATATATATGTATATATATATACATATATATATATATATATATTATATATATATATATGTACACACACACACACACACATATATATATATATATATATATATATATATATATTGTAAGGAAGAGAACAGAGACAACGCCCTTGCTGCAGGCCGGCTGTTCTTATTCTCTGCCTCGTCTTTTTCTTCCTCGTGCTGGTCAAGCACGAGGGCCCAAGCTAGGCCGCTGCTCATCGTCATGACACTCGGCCATGACTGCGAAAGATCAAAGCCGCCGACAATGTCTCTGGTGGCCGATGCTGGCTGTGTCGCTGTGGTCGGTCGCTACAACGCTGGGGCTTGGCTTGGTGCTTTGCCGATGACGCTTCTGGTGGGCGGCATTGACTACATCTCGGTGGTCTGTGCCGGCCACGCTGCAATTTGGTTCGGGGTTGCTCCATACGTGGATCTGGAGGACGAGACCGACTGTATCGCGGTGGTGGGTCTCGGCCACTCAGTAACATTTTGTGGACAGCTGCCATACATACATCTGGCGGTGGGCTTCGGCTGTGTCGCGGAGTAAGCGGTGGACGCGGCACGGCCAAAGAAGCTTGCCGGAACAGCATCCGAGAACACGCACCCGGTGCCTTGGCTGGGGGCTCTAGTGCAGTTTTTTTGGGGAAAGAAGATGGTATATCAATGGGCTCTGGGATAATCCACAGGGCAACATTCTCGCGCTTGTCCCGGAGAACCTTTTCACTCAATGTGAAGTGATGTGGCGCGCATTTGGTCAAGGAATGCTCTGGAAGCGGCTCCGGTGGGTCTGTGAGCACAGTGGTGTGTGCCATGAGATCTTCCGGTACACTCGCGAAAGGCGCGCCAGACACCAGAGGTGCTGGCACCTGCGCGAAGGTGGTCGTGGTCCCTGGCAACGTCGCGGAATTCGATATCCTTGGCGGAAAACCCTGCTCGCGGCCGGTGTCTGCCGCGCGGCCTTCTGCGTTGCTCTCGTTGGAGATGTTGCTGCGAGTGTCTTCAGCGCCGAGGTTGTGTCCCTCATCAAACTCGTCATCGAGCACAGCGATGGATGCCTTGGGCTGTTCCGGCGCCTGCACCGTAGGCGTGTGAAGCACGACAGGAGCTGGTGTCTGTATGTGCCCGAGCGAAGGCGAATCTGGGGCCGGCTTCTCCAACTGCGCTGGACGAGGAGTGGTCTCGGCCTCTCTCAGTGATGTTAAGATGTCGTGTACCGGCGCAGAGGCGGAGACCAGCAGTGGAGTGCAGGACCGGCGTCCAACGTCAGTTTCAGGGCAGTCCGAGAGGGTTTCTGTCGTGGGGCTCGAGGGCACCGAAGCCCCATCGAGCTGGTGCCCCAGATGAGCTCGATGCCCGAGAGAGGGCACGTTGGTGAAGGGCACAGCTACATCATAGAAGCGCTGTGCCTCGCGATCTCGGGCGGAGGGCAGGTTCGTGCGCGCCCGAGCCGCGCCGTCGAAGTGGTGTGCCCCGCAGCCCCCATGCGTGGTCGAGAGTGGGTCTGAGGGGATAGGGTCACAGGCATGTGAAAGAGGACGAAAAAGATTTGTGATTTTTGCACACCATGCCGACCAGGATCGCTGCCTGACGCCTTCGTAGGCATGCCATGCCTTAGCGGCATCGCGAAGGCTGTCGATGGCAATCACCCATTTTTGATGGTCCGACCAGGCATGGTGGGTGGCGAGCGAGTTGATGGTGTCAATCCAAAGGAAAACGTCGTCTTGAAAGCCGCGGAACACCGGCACTGCCCAAACAGCCAACGATGGTGAAGCGGCAGGCGAGAACCCGGAGTTCCCCGACGACAAGCGGTCGAGCTGACGAGACAGTTCCGTCAGGACACGTAATAGTTCCTCGTCGTTGACGTTTGAGGCGCCGGGTGAGCAATGGGCGGAGTTCGCGGAGTACGCGGCGTTCCCGGTGGTCACTCCGGCGGAATCCATGGCCAAGGACGCGTGAACGGCGTCCCTTGTCGTGAACAGGTATCGGTAAAGTGGTGTCGAGCCGCCGAGGAGGCTTAGGCGCCGTCCCCGAACGGTGGTCAGCGGCGGCAGGTGAGCAGGTGCCGAGGAGGCCTGGACGTCGTCCTCAACTCGCGCTTACTGCGGCTGCTCGTTGGCGGGTGCCATGGACGAGGAAGCGCGTAAGCTTACGGTTCGATGGTCGTAGACTGCGCCATTGTAAGGAAGAGAACAGAGACAACGCCCTTGCTGCAGGCCGGCTGTTCTTATTCTCTGCCTCGTCTTTTTCTTCCTCATGCTGGTCAAGCACGAGGGCCCAAGCTAGGCCGCTGCTCATCGTCATGACAATATATATAGATCGGAGCTGAGCAAAGATTTGATGTGCTTGAATGCTTGCTCCTGGTCGTAACTCCAAGTCCAGGTGTTGTTCTTATTCAGGAGAGCGCGAATAGGCGCAGAGATCTCAGAGAGGTTTGGAATGAATCGAGCCACATGGTTTACCATTCAAAGCAACCGGCGAACACCACTGACATCGACTGGTAGATCCATGGATGATAGCCTGGAATTTGTGTGGATCTGGAGAAATTCACTGCTCGCTGACGGCAACTCCTAAGAACTTGACTGAACTGACACTTCCTTTCGTTAAGAGTGACGCCTGCTTAAGTAAATCGCGCCAAGGCGTCAGCTAGACGCTGGTCGTGTTCTTGACGGTTCCTTCCAAAGACGAGTATGTTTTCTATCACGTTGATGACTCCGGTGATGCCTTCCAGCAGTCTCGACATGAAGCGATGGAAGTATTCGGGCGCTGTCGCAATGCCAAAAGGAAGACGCTTGTAGCAATAGCGGCCAAAAGGTGTCACGTCAGTTCTTCGCTCTCACGACTTAGTTTGATTTGGTGGAAGCTGGATCTTGCAGCAAGCTTGGAAAAAATTCGTGCTTACCAAGCTGGACTAAGATGTCTTCAACTGTTGGCACAATATAGCGTTCCCGCTGGATAACCTTTTTAAGCTTCCTCAAGTCGACACAGAGCCTGTACCCGCCCGACGGCTTCGGCACAACGACGAGGCCGCGTCCACGTTTACGCTGTCGAACGCCGCAGTGTAGCTGAGACTTGCCGAGATATACGCTCTTTATCGGCTTTTTCGTGAACACGTGCTTGGCACGTGCTTCCTCTGCCGAAGGTCTCGTGCATCGGCACAACTGCTCGGACAGGTTTTCGTCCCAAAATCCAACGACAAACTTGTCAAGGCGATCTTCGATCTCGGCGTTGTTCTACCGCAACGCTCGATAATATTCCAAGGAAGGCTCCCCTTGCTGGCGATGTACTCGGCGATGAAATCGACGCTTTCGTAAATCCCATTGACAGGGTGGACAGAATGCGAAGCGAGTTTAGCCTTGACTTCCGCTAACGAGAGGTTTTCTGGAGCAGACAGTCCAAGTGACGACGTGCTTGAGAACTCATGCAATACAACAGCGTTCGCACCTGCACCTCGTCGGTGGCTGTGTTCACTCCGGCAGCAAAGGCGTAACCTTCGTACCTTGTTATCCATATTGTCCGTTCCCCAGGGCTTGTGAAGTTGAACGGTGATGGAGGCTGAAGACGCGTCCATAACTCTGCGTTAGCCACCCACTTCTTCCTAAAAGCAACAAGAAGTGCTTCATTTCGCGTGCATAGGTCGGCACTACTCATTCACGTTCATACTGACTTGTACGCACACCAAAACGTACTCATTCACGTTCATACTCACGTATACTCACACTCCAAACACGTTCATACTCACGTGTACTGACACCCATACGTACTCACTCGCAGGCAGGTAGGCAAGGGGGGGCCAGGGGGGCCTGCCCCCTCCCCCTAAATTCGTCCAGCCTTCTATATTCCCGGGCAATTTGTTTTCTTTTTTCCATGGAAAATCTTTCCAGCAATTAGGCCTTGTCCCCCCCCCACACCGAAAAACTATTCTGGCTACGTGCCTGCTCCCTCGCATATTTTCACACTGCAAGCTACTCAATCACGTTCATACCCAGGTCAAGTCAAACTCATACTTACTGATGTTCATACTCACGTCTGTTCACACTCACAGGTACTCTCTCACGTTCATACTGACGTGTACTCACACCCATACATACTCACGTTCATACTCACATATACTCACACTCCAAGCTGCTCACTCACGTTCATACTTATGTCTACTCACACTCATACGTACTCACTCACGTTCATACTCACGTATACTCACGCTCCGAGCTCCTCACTGACGTTCATACTGTAAAGGCAGAGAACACCCATACACTTAGAGAAGGGAAACTGTACCTTTGACAGTGCAACGGAAATAAGGGTAGCGGTGGCGTTGTGAACTAAAGTAGCCGACCAACAGATGCCGTTGTACAACAGGAAACGGAAATGAGTTTTATGCAATATGGCTGCCGTCGCTCGTTTTTGGTTGCTGTGCAGTGCGCTCCGGTCGCCCGTGCTCGCACAAAAGAAATAAATGTATATGCCACGTTTTGTTCTCTTACCGAGCCCTGCGAGTGTCGTAATGAATCTTCTGAACTGTCGTTCGTGTGTATTCCGTGCCCCAACTGTGTGAAATGCTACGAAGGTGCCAGGAGACGCCAATGCCTCAACTGGCATTAACGCACACAACACCGGCGATGTGTAAGCTTGATAATGTTTTATTACATATTCATAAATCATTACAAGACAAAGTACACCACTGAGCGTTCACGCAAGCAAACAACGCGGTTACATCGTGAAGTAGTGGCTTATAAAGCGCGAACGCACGAGCAAGAAGAGCTACGAAACGTATGTATACGCTCGTGTACACTATAATTATTTCCCTATTTCCTCGTGCCAATTTTATGTAGCCTCTTTGGGACATCACCTGGCCGGTAGCCTTGCGGAGAGAGTACGATAGCTTGCAGTGCAAAACTCGCTTCTCTCGACCTTTTGACTTCAAACCACCCGAATCCGTATTTTCCTTACTACTGGCTTGTTTCTTGACAAGTTTAGCATAGCAGGCGGCAAACTAGGCGACAAAATGGATGCGGCCGCCGTGACGGGCATTTCGGTGGGGTGCGAAAACCGAAAACACGTGTACTTACATTAAGGTGCACATTAAAGAGCCCCAGGTGGTCAAAATTGATGCGGAGTGCCCACTATGATGCGCGTCATAATCGCATCGTGGTTTCGGCACGTAATTCTCCAAAAACAATTCATATATTAAATTTCTATGGATTCAAAACTATTTTAACTGTTGGAGCGAACCTATAATAAATTCGGCCTGGATGAAAAATTATCCTAACGCCTAGCTTCTCTCTGCAGAGGCAATCGGCTAAGTTGTGTCCAAAGAGGCAAGTAATGGCTCGGAGTAGCACAAAATTTCTTTCAGCTTGCAGCTGACCGCAGACAAGTGGGCTGCGAAAATTCCAACCTTTCTTGGTAAAGAGCCCACTTGACAGCACGGCAAGTGCCCAGAAATTAATAGGTATGGTCTAATCATTCTGTGCGTTCCCACATTGTAAGTAACCAGCTTAATTCACAACACAGATACATAACAAACACTTCATGGTCACAACAATACTGTAGGAAATATCAGTACATTGCTTGTAAACACATGGACAACAAGTAAAATTGTACAACCAAGTCATGAGCTCCTTGGATTGCTTATCCTTTTTGCTTAGAACAATTATAACACAGCAGTGTATGAGCACAAAAACAATAGTCTTGAACTGCTAAGTCAATTTTTGGAGCTGACTTCGAAGTCTTTGCCTGGCCTAATTCTCTGTTTTTGAATTCCAAATACCAAAGAATCCTAATATGTACAAACTAGGGGTGTGCGAATATTCGAGTGTCGAATTCGAATCGAATAGTACCTAATCGAATAATTCGACAGGACAAATATCTAAAGCGCAACAAAGGCCGATGGTGCAACTTGGTTAGGGTGGGGTGGCAAAAACTAACGCTAACGTCGTTACACTAGGCCTTCCGTTAAAACTTTCACTGACATTCTGGTTCAAAAGCGAGTGCACGCTCATCTTAAAAGAGATTGTCATTTCCGCACGTAGGAAAACACATGAGAATACTGTCAAGCCCTTCACAACTTCGTTCCCAAAACGAAGGCACGGACTTCTTGCGCAGTTCGGTCGCGTATGCTGCAAGCGCCGTAAAACGTCCCGACTTTGAACTGCGAAACCCTCGGGCATTGGCTTTGCTTGTAAATGTTTGTTCACGCCGGGCAGTCGCCACTGCCACACTGAACCACTCGTTCAGAAACTTCCATCGTTGCGGCACGCAGTTAAAACGCTGCTGTGAATGGGTGCCCGAAGATTTTTGGGCACGGAGCACCCATGGCGATGAAGCACAGCATTACCGTTGTCAGATGAGCCGTATTGCGCGACCATGGGGAAAAAACTAGCCACCGTACCCCCCTCTGTTAGTCTTTAGGAGGTTTGGAGTGGCGCTGCTGACTGGAATGGCAGCTTTTCTATCAACATGCTTGCGCGCCCATAGAAACTGAAACAAAAGCCACTCTCGAACAAGTGCGTAATGAAACTGTCGGCACGCCGTAGCATCCCTGATTTGTCCTTTGTCTTGCCGTAACTGGCGGTACACATTTTCTGTAAGTATACTATTCGATATTTTTGGCCACTATACGATTCGATTTGAGGTGAAATTTCACAATTCGCACACCCCTAGTACAAACATTTGCAGAAACAATTTGCGACAGTGAGCACTGCAAAATGGGCCATTAGTCACCTGCATCATAATACGAAGCAGTTTCTCTGACACCCCTCTCAAGTGTGCTACAGCACCTATTTGAACAGAGAATGTTTCTTCCAATTTTCTGACAAAATTGAAAGCTGCTTCTGTGGGCACTGTTAAATTACCTAGAGTCTTGTCCTGCATCTCCACTGCTTTGAACATCATGGAGATTTGGTTTGGTGAAGACAAATCTTGGCTTTTGTCTTTCAAGAGATCCTTGCACTGTAAGCATGGTGCTTTTTTCAGAAATGCTTGTACTAGGTATCCTGACACGTAACAAACTATGTTTGATTCAAGTACATCTGCTGGTTCTTCGGTGTCTGAAAGGTTTGAGCTGAAGGTGTCAGCCACAGTAGGACTTTCTTGATCGAGTCTTAATTTCTTTAGCTCAGTTAGAAGAACAGCCTTATCTGCTTGGCAGTTGCTGCCATCTGAAAGCTTGAAGAGCTTCCCGACAATGATATGCCTGAGACCGGCAGTGAACTGAAATGTGTTTGCAGTCTCGTTACAGCTGTGCTGCTGCCGAATGATCCCAAACAAGTTCTCCAAGGGATCCTGATTCAGACGACGAGCGAGCAAAAACTTGGAAGTTATAGGATTCCTGCAGATCTGCCCACAGCATACAAACCGCTTTAATTGTCACCTGCCAGCCCTAAATGGTTCTTGGTTGCCTAGGTTCTTTGAATTTCCAAGAATGAAAGAATTCAATGTGCCCTGTAGAAGTATTAATTGTATACCTCATTTTTCTCTCAGCGGTATTTACGCAAGAATTGTTAAATGAATCAAACAAGTGATCTATTTTCACAACAAACTCAACTGTGCTTGTGGCTCCTGGTGGAGAACATTAAATGCTATGAATGCTTCTATTGCTAGATAGACACTGTTGCTGAGCACCCACTTTACTTTCATGTTACTGAATGCACTTTCATAGATGTGCCCTCAGTGAGTTTAGGTAGGCATTTTAGTTTCAGGTGATGTGTTGATTCATACAAATCTTAATATACCCCCAGGAAGTAACAATATCACCAACAGGAATATCATGCTTCTTCAGATTATTCCTCATACATTTCAACAGGTGGGGGACGTCAAAAATGAAGGAAATCTATTTATCAGCAATAAAGAAAGGCCTGTCAGGGCTGACACCCAGTGTCCTTGCAATAACGCAATTGCTGCTACCCTGGTCACAAACCAATGCTTTGACGAAGAGGCCACATGCCTTTAGCTCAATGATTAGCTTTTTCAATGACATTTTTTTTTCATTTATTTACCCTAAGGGCCTGAAGTGGGCATTACATAGGGGGGTGTAACAATTCATATGAACAACCAAAAAGTGTAAATAGAAAACAAAAACAAAATAATAGAAGAACATCCTGTAGACAAAATTTGCTAGTAGTACGCACAGCAATTCCTACGTTATACAGAAAAATAAACCTACATCATATGTAAACAAAAGAAAAGAAACAAAAGAGCATCCTGAAGAGAAAGTTTGCTAGTAGTACGCACAGCATTTCCTACGTTATACAAAAAATAAAACTTACATCATATGACTTGCATATTAAGGCATCGTGACAATATGGCAAGGAAGTGTTTAGAGATTTTTAAGTTTTTACTTGCTCCAACGCCTCATTTAGAGCGACCTTGAATGCAGAGTGGTCAGTTATTTCTGCTATATTACTTGGGAGACTATTCCATTCTGAAATGGCTAGGTGCAGGCATGAAAACTGTAATAGGTTAGTACGTGCAAAAGGTTGTTGAACCTTAAATTTGTGATTGATGCGTGGAAAAATCTTTTTGGCGGGTAAGATGTGAGCTTGAGAGAATGTACTTGGTTGGTGGAAAAGCTGATGGAAAAAGGTTAACAGGCATATTTTCCTTCTAGTCTGCAATGGAATGAGACCGAGGTCACGCTTTATTTTTGTGGTGCTTAATTGCTGCGAATAATTACCTGTAATAAAGCGTGCTGCCTTGTTCTGCAAAGATTCTAATTTGTTAATAAGATACGTCTGGTGCGGGTTCCATATAAATGAGGCGTACTCAAGTTTCGGGCGAACTATGGTAGTGTATGCAAGAAGTTTAGTGCTACTGTCAGCCTGACGAAGCGTACGACGAAGGAAGCCAAGCGATTTACATGCTGCAGAAACAACAAAATCCACATGATTTTGCCAAGACAAATTTGGGGAAAGATGAATACCTAGATATTTGAACGAACGTGTACTTTCTAAGGCTTCACCATTAAGAATGTAGGTATGCTCTGTAATTTCTGCAGAGGTGGTAAATCTCATAAGCTTAGTTTTATTAGTATTGGCGCTCATTTGCCACTGAAAGCACCATCTTTCAATCGTATACAAGTCTTCTTGTAGCTTGGCACAGTCATCCTTACACCTTATCTGTCGGTACAAAACGCAGTCATCTGCATATAGCCGGATTTGCGAGTGTATACCTTGATGAATGTCGTTTATATAAATGAGAAATAGAGTGGGTCCTAAAACAGAACCCTGAGGCACTCCGGAGATAACAGGTTGAAATGATGAACGGACAGTGTCAATCACAACGGCTTGCCGTCGGTTACTTAAATATTCTTTGACCCAGTTTACTACTTTTGCGTTAATATTAATCAGCTTCATCTTATATATTAAGCGGTTATGGGACACACGGTCAAATGCTTTGGTGAAATCAATAAAAATGGCATCGGTTTGTATAAGTTCGTGAAGGTAGAGGTTTATGTCTGTAGTTAGTTCAAATAGCTGAGATTCGCATGATCGGCCCCGCTGAAAACCATGCTGATTGGGGAAAAGAATGGAATTGTTAGTAATGTACTGCATGATTTGAGAAGATAAGACATGTTCAAGTAGTTTACACACAACAGACGTTAAAGATATGGGTCTGTAATTGGTTAGTTTGTTTTTGTCACCACTTTTATATATTGGTATCACATGTGCTAATTTCCAGTCGTCTGGAATTTCGCCAGTGCTAAGAGACTGCTGGAACAATAGTGTCAGTATAAGAGCAGAATTGTGTTTCGTCATTTTTAGTAGCTTAGTACAAATACCGTCAGGACCTGGACTAGAAAATGATTTTAAACGCTCGATAACTTTAACAATACCATCACAGGTCACAGTAACAGATTCCATAACCGTTGAAATATCAGAAAACGTTTGTGACATGTTGAGGGGTTTTTCTTCATTAAATACACTACTAAAAAGTCATTAAAGCGATCAGCAACATCACTTGCATCAATTTCAGCACCAGACTCAGCGTCAAACAATGGTAATTCTTTAGGGGTAGCAGGAGAAATGACATTCCAAAATTTCTTTGGATCTGTTTTTAAAAATTGCGACATATCCTGGTTAAAAAACTTATATTTTGCAGCCTCAATCTGTTGTGCACATTCTTTAGAGAACGACAAGTATTGTGATCTAGCTTCAAGGGATTTTGTGCGCGTTGCTTTTCGAAACAAGCGCTTCTTTTTATTCAAGGATCGCTTAATCTCTCTGGTAAACCACGGCTTGTCGCCTGTGTCATAGATCCATCTTTTTGGAATGTATCTCTCCCGTAGCCTTAACAGTTCATCACGAAAACGGATCCAGTTATGCAACGAGCAAGTTTCATATGTTTCCAAAAATGATAAATAAAATTCAAACAGCTCAAAGTTGAAGCCTTCGGCATCCGCTCTAAAATAATCATAAATCTCTTTTCTTTGTCGCAGTTTCTTCACAGTTTGCGTATTAAAGGTGCAATGTATAATGCGATGGTCACTGATATGCTCTAGAACATCTACGGTTACACGTTCAGGATGTGTTGTTAGAAACAGGTCAAGAATTGCATCGCCTCGTGTGGGTGTTTGAATAATTTGAGATAACTGAAAATATTCTAAAAGGTCGATGAAATCTGCACATTCGCGCGTGTGACGTGTGCCTGGTGTGGTCAAAGTAGACCACTCTATACCTGGAAAGTTAAAATCACCGGCTAAAATGACAGGAGAGTTATTATATGTAGATTGGACGGAGCCTAGGACACCCTGCAGTTCCTCAAAGAAATTTTCTAGAAAATCGGGCGGCCTATAGCATGCTCCAATAACCAGAGTTACAGCTGGCAGATAACATGCAACCCAAACAATTTCAAGAATACTATCAGTAGTTATAACTTTCACCTTGATATGCTTTCTTATGGCTATTATGACACCGCCACCCTTTCTTTCCACGCGGTCTTTGCGAAAGATACTAAACAATTTTGAAATTTGTAATTCGCAGTTGTTAACTTCGGGGGTTAACCATGTTTCGGTGCCGATTATAACGTCTGCATTACATGCGTGTATGAAGGAAGCCAGGTGATCTTGTTTGCTAAGTATGCTACGAAAGTTGGCGGAAATTATGGAAACATTAGGTGTTCCCGTGTCTTTTTGTCCATTGCGACTGCGTCAAGCGTTATCTTTTCGTTGGGTGCATTCCACGACGTTTTCCGCAGAATGTTGGTACCGGTATGTTTTCCTGCCTATCTTTAGTTTATCGAAAGATAGCTTGAACCTTTCGCCGTGTTGACAATTCGCCCGACCAAAGTCGCGAAGCTGCTTGCGCGCGAACTGCACTCGAGGTGAAAAATCTTCATCTATCCAAACCTTTAATGATTTCAAGTTTTTCAGCTTGTAGGAATTAGCCAGAATACTGACCTTTGTCTTGTAGTTAAGAAATTTTACTATTACTGATCGGTGCTGCCCTTGCCTGCGGGATCCAATCCGATGCGCACGTTCAATATCCGTAATCTCGAGCCCAAGGTGGTCTTTGCAGAAATTTGCAATGAGAACTTGAGAAGCTTCGTAGTCCTCTTTTTCTGCCTCAGGCAAGCCTTTAAATATCAAATTTTTCCTACGCATCCGATTGTTGATATCGTCAACGAGTTCAACTATGTTAGAGTCCTTTTTATCTGAGAAGGCTGAAATATCTCCTTTGATGTCTTCGACACAAGATTTCAGTTCAGATAGTGCTGTGGCATTACCAATAGAATGGTAATGGGGCCCTGCGCGAACTGTCCCCTCTCTTCTCAAAAAAGCTACTGGCTGTATCCATTTCTTCGCTATCCCAGAGACCACAAGTGCTGCAGTGTGCGCTGTGCCATTTGTTCTTTCTCTGGCATTAACAACATATCCTTGTTGATGTCTTCCTTAGGGTTATACTGCAGATTTCTTTTTAATGAAATTTTGTCAAAAATTAGGCAGCAAGCTCTGTCTTGAATTTCCCAATTTTTTTCCTTTTCTTTGAATAACTCGAGAATCTGAGGCAGAACTCCTGTCTTTATATTTACGGCCGACAGCCACGTCCTTCAGGACTTTACTGTGGGAAGGCTCAGTACTAGGGGTGTGCGAATATTCGAGTTTCGAATTCGAATCGAATACTAACTAATCGAATAATTCGATTCGACTTTCGAATAGCTAGTATTCAAACTTTCGAATAATTCGACAGTACGAATATCTAAAACGCAACAAAGGCCAATGGTGCAACTTGGTGAAGGTGCGGTGGCTAAAACTAACGCTAACGTCGTTACAATAGGCCTTTGTTAAAACTTTCACCGATTTCCTGGTTCGAAAATGAGCGCGTGTTTACTTTAGAGAAGGTTATGTTATTTCAGAACGTAAAAAAAAAGAAAGACAAGAAAAGTGGCAAGCCCTTCTCAACTTCACTTCCGAAACGAAGGTACGGACTTTTGAATAGTTCGGTCGCGTATGCCGCAAGTGCCGTAGAACGTCCCGAATTTGGCATGCGAAACCCTTGAGGATTGGCTTCACATGTAAAAATTTGACCACGCTGCACATTCGCCGCTGCCGTACTGCACCACTCGTTCAGAAACTCCCATCGTTCCGGTGCTCAAACAAAACTCTGCTGTGAACGGGCGCCTGAAGATTTTTGGGCCCAGAGCATGGCCGTGGAGCACAATAATGTGACCGTTGCCAGATGAACCGTACTGTACAATTATACGAAAAAAGAACTAGCTAACGTACCACCACCCTCTGTTGCCCAAGAGGTTAAGAGTGGCACGGCTAACTGGAATGGCAGCTCTTCTATCAACATGGTTTCTAGCCCATAAAACCTGAAAAAAAAAACCTCCCGAACAAGCACGTAACAAACCTGTCACCACGCCGTAGCTTTCTTGATTTTTCCTTTCTCTTCCCGTTACTGACAGTGCACGTTTCGATACTATTCGATATGTTTGGCCACTATGCAGCACTATTCGACTCGAGATGAAGTTTCACTATTCGCACACCCCTACTTAGTACCTTTGATAGATATTTATATGCCTCAGGACTTGTAAAGTAAAGACTGAGAGCAAACTGTCTAAGTTACATCGGCGATCGTCTCCCATGTTTTTTCAGTGGTTGCAGATGCATTAGAATTTCGAAAAAGTCCTTCTTTAGGTACCTGCCTGCTTCAAGAAAAAGCTGCGCATGAGATGCAATTGGTTTCTTGGACTTTTTAAGTCTTGCAACAATTTGATGGAGGTGGGAGTTCTCGTCGCAGTAGTGCTGAAGCCTCTTCATATAACGTGGAGTGAGCACTTTCCGGTTCCTGGTCTTGGCTCTTGGGGTTCCTGGAAAATTAAAAAGCCACATCACTAATGTTAAGTCTAAGCAAGAGGCTTTAAAACTTACACTTTGGTTAAATGGTTTGCTAAGTTTGGTACACTAGAAGCACGTACATTTGTATTTTAATGCAACGTATTATTACCTGGAATTTTGTGTGCATCCTTTACAAAATTTGCAAGATATGCCCAAATTGAAATACCAGGTCAGGCTAGTGTAAAAGGCTAATTTGGTATTTTGGCATGTTACGAGAACAAAATATACACAGGCAAAATGTATTTTTTGTCACACAGCCACGTATATGACTGGCCAAAAGCAGGCACACACCCAGTGGCAGATAGTAAAACGGTAAAACAAAAGTGCATTTATTTAATGAAAGCATCTATTTAATGTAATGAGCTGTATCATTAACCAGTTGTAGTGCCAATATTTATATATTGGGGATGCATGTGGGAATAATTCCTTTTTGTTTTGTAGAATGAAGACACACTTACTGGAATTACTATGTAATCTTGCATTAATCTTGCTTTAATAAGAGGAAGAATACCTACTCTGTGTAGTTGGTGCTGTTGGCAATGGCTCCTGTGCCCCCTGGGATGCTGGCTCTTGTATTGGTGGAGAGATATTGAGGGGCACTGGAAAAGAATGCTGTATATCATTATACAAATTTAAGCAGGAGCAATGGCATTGTGCTTTATTTGTGGAAAGCTCCCACTTACTGGTCTCACGCCTTGATGCTGAGAGCTCTGGAGAGAAGTCGGGGAAATCTTGGTATTCTGAAAGTACACATCATTACATTAATTCTATATCCGCTTTAGAAAAAAACCACATCAGATGAAATACACACTTTCAATCAAGTAAACAATCAAAATTACCATCTATGGAAGCAGCGAAACGAAGCTTCGACACTTGTGACATAAGAAATATTATTCGCGAAAGAACTGCCGTTACAGGGTGGAAGGTACAAAATACTCATTAGGCAAAATTCGTTACAAAATTTAGATTTTATAGTAATCGTGAAACCAAGGAAAATGATAAGAGTTTCTGAACAATCTCGACGGTCCCAACACACACACACACCCCTACATTCTGGCGAGATGGGTCTTGGATCTTAATATCGGTGGAGGGGTATGAGACCCCCAGAGACCGCATTAACTTTAAGCCCCCTTGACTTTAAGGACTGCTGATAGTAATTAAATGTTTAACACAATCTAATCATTCATGAAGAACCCCAAAGCACTTAAACGTTCTCTTTCACCTAATGCGATTACCATTACGTTCAATAATCACCGCTGTTCGCGCCCCTCGCGGATATAAAATCTCTTTTAAAAAACTTGTGCTCGATTATTAGAAACGCTGCACGCATAGCCACGTCAAATTGCCTAGGCGTCCTATTGAAAAATCACGCGCAATCCCTTTCGGTACAGTACACCGAAATCACAAACCAGACGTGTCGCGTGTGCAAGTTACACGGCAATGCAAAGCTGACACTGAATAATATGTGGTTTATGTATTCGTCATTATAGCAATATATTAGTTGATGTAAAAACTATGTCAAAGAAACGACGACGGACCATTGAACAAGAGGATAACTGACGCTCCGGCTTACCTGTTTACGGTGCGGAATCAACAGATCGACTCCATGAAAGCGTCAAACGTACCCCTCGATCTCGATCGCTGCGGCATTCCTAAATTCGCCGGTAAACTGAGTCAGCTACTATTGCTGTAAAGATAAAAGGGCGTCTGCGAACTGAAGCGAAAGGTGCTTCCGCATTTACGTTGCCGCCGAACAATTTGAACGCCAACGGCCACGGAAAAGATGGATACAAATTGGATTTTGGTCTAGTTAGCCATCACTGAAGTCTTAAAACGTTGACACTTCAATTAAAAAGCAGCTATACAAATTAGGTCTAAACATAAGTAACTCTCTAGCTATCCAAAGCAAAATAACATGTTTGAATGATTGATTGGCTTGCGCAAAACAATTTCTTAAAGTTGAAAATTTGGGTGGTTTAGCGCCCCTAGCAGGGAAAATGCAAACTAAGATAGCCGACCGCTAAAAGAGGAGTCAGTAGCTCCACTCTGCGCACATATCGATGGAACTCGCCGCGGTTGATTTTTTCGCCCTCTGCGGCGATCGCTAGAACTTGAGACTTTCCGGGGCCTGGTAAAGGCGTTTATTGACGGCGGGATTGATGGCGACGATGCACAACGTCGACAGTCACGACGGAGCGCGGACTCTCACGAACAAGAGCACGAGGGGCGTGCTCTCAGAGAAGAGGCAAAGAGGGCGACCCACTATAAGGCGCTCGAGAGGACGGCCCATTACAGCGTTCCAATGCTTCTCTACAATTACCCCGGGTACGAAAAAGGAGCCGTCTGGCGACCTAACAGCTGGTCAATATGAGCGGGTCATGGTAGGGCTTGAGGCGCTCCACGTCGACAATGTCGCGCCCTCGACGATGCATGTCCGAAGATGATTCAATGGGTTCAATCAGGTAGTTGACCGGGGATGTGCGTTCGACGACACAGTAGGGGTCTTCGTATTTGGGCAGTAGTTTGGAAGCGGGGCCAGTTGCAATGGTAGGAACCGAGAGCCATACGAGCGCTCCAGGAAGGAACGTGGGTGCAGAAGTTTCGGTGTCACCGCGAATGCTCTTCTGCCGCTCTTGGTCATGCGTAGTAAAGGTCTTGGCAAGCTCCTGACACTCCTCAGCAAGTCTGGGTGTGGCAGAAATAGGCGCACACTCAGATCGATCCGGCTTGTATGGAAGGATTGTGTCAATTGTGTGCGACGAGCACCTGCCGTACAATAAGAAGAAGGGTGAAGAACCAGTGGTGCTTTGAGGGGTGGTATTGTAAGCGTAGGTGACGAAAGGCAGAATGGCATCGCAATTTGTGTGATCGGCGGCGACGTACATCGAGAGCATGTCGCCGAGCGTGCGGTTAAATCGTTCGGTGAGGCCATTCGTCCGCGGGTGGTAAGCAGTAGTTTTGCGGTGAACAACACTGCACTCTTTCAAGATGGCTTCGACGACTTCCGACAGGAAGACACGGCCTCGATCGCTGAGCAGCTCCTCGGGTGGACCGTGGCGCAGCATGACCCGGCGGAGCAGGAAGGAGGCTACATCGCGCGCTGTAGCCGCTGGGAGGGCGGCAGTTTCGGTGTATCGCGTAAGGTGGTCTACAGCGACGATGGCCCAGCGGTTACCAGCCGAGGTCAGAGGAAGTGGCCCATACAAATCGATGCCAACGCGCCCAAACGGCCGGGCAGGGCAAGGTAAAGGTTGCAGACCTGCTGGTGACTGTGGCGTTGAAGTTTTGCGGCGCTGATAATCGATGCAGGAGCGAACGAACTTCTGCACGTAGCGGTACATGCCTCGCCAAAAGTACCGTTGGCGAATGCGGTGGTATGTTTTCGATACCCCAGAGCGCGCACACTGCGGATCACCGTGGAACGATTCGCATATATCAGAACGCAGACTGCGGGGTATTACTAGTAGCCACTGGCGGCCGTCGGCGTTGTAATTGCGTCGGTGAAGGAGGTCGTCGCGAATGGGGAAATGGTGGGCTTGACGACGCAACGCACGAGTGGATGGTGTTGCCGATGGATCAGTGAGCAAGTCTATCAGTGAAGCGATCCATTGATCCTTGCGATGGTCGGTAGAGATAGTGTGAATGTCGATGGAAGAAACGGCATTGTGAGACATTTAGCTGTGGGTATTGTCGTCAGGCAAGGGGGGGCGCGAGAGTGCGTCGCCGTCAGCATGCTGGTGTCCGTTGCGGTACAGCACGCGGGCATCGTAGTCTTGTCGGCGAAGTGCCCAGCGGGCGAGGCGGCCTATGGATTCTTCTATGATGACAACCAGCAGAGTGCATGGTGGTCGGTGATGACATCGAACGGGCGACCATACAAATAAGGTCGTAACTTCGTAAAGGCCCATATGATCGCCAGGCATTCCTTTTCGGTGACGGTGTAATTGGTCTCGGCTTTGGTGAGCGTACGACTTGCATGTGCCACGACATATTCAGGGAACCCTGGTTTGCGCTGCGCAAAGACAGCGCCAAGGCCTACACCGCTGGCGTCTGTGTGTACCTCTGTAGGGGCCGTAGGGTCGTAGTGGCGTAGTATGGGAGGCGACGTCAACAAACGACGGAGCTTCGCGAAAGCGTCGTCGCACTCTGACGACCACGAATTGAGGGGCCCGTTACTTCCGAGGAGCTTCGTCAGCGGTGTTATGATAGTCGCGAAGTTTGGAATGAAGCGCCGAAAGTAGCAACACAGTCCTACGAAACTGCGCAGTTCTTTGACCGACGTAGGCTTGGGGAACTTGGTCACGGCCCGAAGCTTGGCTGGATCGGGGAGAATACCGTCCTTGGACACGACGTAACCGAGTATTGTCAGCTGCCGTGCTGCAAATCGGCACTTCTTTAGATTGAGTTGCAGACCGGCGTCGCTCAAACGCGTCAACACATACTGCAGGAGTTGAAGATGGGTGGAGAAGTCCGGAGCGAAACCAACGACATCGTCGAGGTAGCACAAGCATGTGTGCCATTTCAGGTAGCGCAGAGCGGTATCCATCATGCGCTCAAAGGTGCCGCGCTCATTACACAGCCCAAACGGCATGACGTTGAATTCGTACAAGCCGTTCGGCGTGACAAAGGCGGTCTGCGGTCGAGCGTCATCAGCCATAGGTACTTGCCAGTACCCTGAGCGCAAATAGAGAGATGAAAAGAATTCTGCTCCTTGCAGGCTGTCAATCGCGTCGTCTATTCGCGGTAGTGGATACACGTCCTTACGAGTGATCTTGTTGAAACGTAGGACAGACGGGCCGATGCATCAACCAGAGATTGTTGGAACATAAGAGATCGCTAACAGGAGGCTCACCTAAACTATCTTTACATTGTCGAGATTGTAAGTGCACGCCAAAATTCAATGAATGCGCATTGTTGTACCGGCATGAAATGAAGAAACGCGCCTGACGATTGAAGCATGGCATATCGAGAATAGTGGTAGCACATGCGTGAACCCACCGTCGATTAACATGCATAAAGATGAAATCAAATGCCTCAACAGTTATCTTCCACGTAGACCGCCACGCGTGCCGGATTGATAAGTTCGCCTGTTGCATGGGCATGCGCAGATAAGTTTTCGTGCCTTCTTTCTTTTCAGCCGTTGTGCGTCTCTTCAGTTGTTAGTCGGCGTTTGTGGTGTCCTGACTTCTTTCTTGTGTCCGTGTTTGCACGCCCTGTCTTTTTAGAATGGATACTTACCAATTATCTCAGCTCTCTGTTATTCTAATCTTGTTGAGTCGTCGGTATTCCACACAGAACCGCACAGAACCGTCCTTCTTTGCAACAAGAACGACAGTAGACGCCCAGGGGCTGTTAGAAGGTCGAATAACATCGCGGCGAAGCATGTCGTAGACTTGCTCATTGATTACACGGCGTTCTGTGGGAGATACGCGATATGGACGTTGCCGCAGTGGCGGCTTGGCGCCAGTGTCGATGCGATGCGTAACGACGGACGCGCGGCCGAGAGCAGTGTGAGCGACATCGAAAGAAGAGCGAAATTCTTCCAACAAGCCGAGAAGCTGGGAACGCTGGACCGGCGTAAGGTCGTCAGCAATGGAGGAACCAAATACATCAGCGGGCGACGATCCAGACATGGAAACAGCACTGTGCATACTGGAACTGGGGCAGCGCGTGTCATCTGGTTCGTCCATAACTTGTGCGTCTTCGAGGGGTTCCAGGCTGCCGAGACATTCCCCTCGCACCAACGTAACACTGTACGGAGATGGGTTGATAAGAAAAATGACGTGCTGCCTTCAGTGACTTGCACGGTCAGGAAAGGCGTCAGCAAACCTTTCCTTATGCAAACACGGTCAGATGGCGAGAGCAGGGCAACCGTGTCGGAGAGACTGGCGCAGTAGACTGACACCACCGTTGACGAGTTTGCAGGCACTTTGGTGTCGTTTTTGACGAGTACCTTGCTCGCAGACGATGAACTATCTGCTGGCGTCAAATCAGAGAATGGTGAGAGCTCTATTTCAGCTGGTGCACAATGAATTACGGCGTCGTGGTAGGAGAGAAAATCCCATCCTATGATAGCGTCGTGAGAGCATGCAGGAATTGTGATCAATTCGACGGCGTACAAAGCATCCTTACTCATGACGCGCGCTCTGCACACAGGTGTAGGGTGAATACTTTGGGCGCTGGTTGTACAGAGGGAGAGTCCGGAAAGTGGCGTCGTCACTTTTTGCAGTAATTGGCTAAGTTTGGCGTCAATAACAGATACGGCGGCTCCAGTGTCGATAAGAGCAGATGCGCAAACACCGTCCACAAACACGTCTAACACGTTGGATGGGCTTCGCTGACGGCTTTTGCAGTTCGATAGCGTCGCAGCCCTTGCCTTGTGGGCTGCGACGACTAGTTTTCCTGGTCACGTGGGACCGGACGTGGCCGCATCGGTGACTGAGCGGCGTCGTGGTGACCCCCACCGTGCAAAATGCACATTGTGCAAGAAGACCTTCGAGATCGCTTCTATGGGCGAATCTGCTCTCAAGCGCCACGAAAAAAGTACAAAGCACTGTGGAATTTTGAAAATGGCTGCTGGAAACTAGATGCAGACCTACCTGACAGCAAGCACAAGCATAGGTCGGCAAAAAATGTGGAGCTCACTCAGACCCACTCACGAAATGTATCTTGCCCTTAGGGCTCACTCGGACTCAGACTCACCAAACTTTTCGTCAACTGGACTCACTCGGACTCAGCTTCACTATAATGTTTCTCAACCGGACTCACTCGGACTCAGACTCAGCAAAATATAATTCACTCGGACTCACTCAGACTCAGACTCACGGCTCGATTTGAGTCTGAGTGAGTCTGAGTGAGTCGACCCATGAGTCTGTTCGCCTATAATTAGCTTTTTCTACCATAGTGTCAATGCTCTTTAACACCAGTATCTTGCATAATCTGTGGTCTACCTTGCACATTTTGATCTCGTACCTTCAAATGCGAGTTATGAAACTTTGTAATTCAGTAAGGACATTTTTATTAAAAGAGATGACTCACACGAGATATTTTTATCAACAACTTGACATGAAAGAATCTGCGGGGGGAGATCAAGGCACTTCCTGTCCTTCACGCCTCTGATCAATTAGTATCGAGCTGACGTATGAACGGTAGCGCGTAGAAGTATGTGTGAGTAGACGTGGGTAGACGTGGGTAGACGTATAAACGTGAGCCGACATGAGGCTGATAGTAATGCTGAAGTGTAGGTGATAGGACCATAGGTCGGCAAAAAATGTGGAGCTCACTCAGACTCACTCATGAAATATATCTTGCCCCTAGGGCTCACACGGACTCAGACTCACAAACATTTTCCTCAGCCGGACTCACTCGGACTCAGGCTCACTATAATTTTTCTCAACCGGACTCACTCGGACTCCGACTCCCAAAACATTACTCCCTCGGACTCACTCAGACTCAGACTCACGTCTCGATCTGAGTCTGAGTGAGTCGACTCATGAGTGAGTTTGCCGACCTATGAGCACAAGTGAGCGGCCCACTAGGTCGGCTCCATCCCAAGCGACCGATATAAGCAGCGCCTGCAAGTCGCACGAGGTGGTTACCGATGCGGAGATTTAAAGGACAATGAAAGTAATTACTTCCCACTACTCGTACAGATCGTCGGCACAAACCGGCGACTTTTTCAAGCGGATGTTTTCTGACAGCGAGGTGGCCTAATCATTTTCTTGCAGCGAGAAAAATGTGCGTATGTTGCGTTCCATGGACTTAGGCCATTTTTCTTGTCGTGCTTGCAAGAAGAGGTACAGAAGTCCGAATATTACGTCGTGCTTTTTGACGAGTCATTGAACGACTTCCTGCAAGAAAAGCAAATGGACGTGCATGTGCGGTATTGGGACTCCTCACACAAGGTGGTCACTAGGTACTACACCTCCACTTCCATGGGGCACCCCACGGCAGACGATATGCAGGGGGTACTTCTGAAAGCTTTGGAGCCTTTGCCACTTGGCAAGATTCTTCAGATCTCTATAGATGGGCCGAATGTGAGCCTAAAGTTTTTCAGGAACATGCAAGCTCATTTTCCGGAAAACCATCAGGTCCAATGTGTCGACTTGGGGACGTGTGGCCTCCATACAGTCCATAATGCCTACAAAGCAGGCGTTACAGCCTCTAAGTGGGGCATCGACATTCTACTGTCAAGCATGAGTGCACTCTTCCATGGATCGCCTGCACGAAGGCAAGATTTTTCAACCGTGACTAAGCAGAACAAATTTCGTCTGCCGTTTGTGTCCCATCGATTGGTGGAAAACACAGTTGTGATTGAGAGAGCTTTGCTTCTTTGGAATGATATGAATAAATATACGAGTCCGCGAGAAGCAAGCAGGTGAGCTTACTGAAGTGTGCATCCTTTGAAAATGTGAATAGCTTTTGTCGCGACTCCTTGACACTGGAAAAACTGAATCTCGCCCTCTGTGTCGCATCGATTATTCAGCCATTCTTGAAAGACTTTCAGTCCAACAAACCCATGATCTTCTTTCTTGGGAAGGACCTTGAAAGTATTGTGCGGAAGCTCCTTTTAAAATTCATGAAAGCCTCAGTGTTGTCGTCATTGGGAGTAGTTGGTGGTCTGCTGAGGGTGGAGGTTGATAACCCCATTAACCACACTCCGCTTGAAAAAGTGGATATTGGTCCCAAATGTGAACAAGCACTGAAGGATTCAAAAGCTAGTGCAAAGGATGCATTTCCATTCAGAATGGAGTGCAAACAATTTTTGGCAGCTGTGACCAAGAAAATACTGGAACGAAGTCCCCTGAAGTCATCTTTGGTTGGAAACCTGTCCTCTCTAGACCCACGGATCATGTTCTCAAAGCCGGATCAGTGCCTGGTGGGCCTAAGGAAGGTGCTAGACACCTTGACCATGGCAGGAAGACTGAGCGACAGGCGGCGGGAATGTGTACTTGCAGAATACACCGAAATGCTGGAAGCGTTGAAGCATGAGTTTCGCCTCTTTGAGAGGAGCGTTAGCAGGTTGGATAAGTTCTTTCGCAAACTCTCGAGCTTCCATCCCTCCTACAAAGAGCTACGGAAAACAGTCAAGCTCCTTCTTGTTCTTAGCCATGGACAAGCAAGTGTTGAACGGGGGTTTAGTGGGAACCGCCAAATCTCCGTAGAGAACTTGAAGGGCTTGTCGTATATTTCACAGCGTGTCATATGTGACTCAGTGGAGAGGGCAGGTGGCATTTTAAATGTCGCCATAACAAAAGAGCTCAGATTGGCTGTGTCCGCAGCGAGGCAGCACTATGGTGCACACTTAGAATCAGAAAAGAAAAAGGGCCAAGAAAATGCTAATAAAACAAAAAGACGCTTGATTATGGAGGAACTTGAATGCATGCAGCTGAAGAGGCAGAAAATGGAAGCAGTTGTTGCTGATTTGATAACCTCTGCTGATGGCTTTGCCGAAAAGGCAGAAGCGACCGGGGACATCAGACATGTAGTGAAATCCGACAGCCTGCAAAATACTGCAAAAGTTAAGACCGATGAACGTGACAGCATTAAGACACAAACAGGAAAAAAACTGAAAGACCTGCCCTGAGCCTCAGAGCTTCTAATGCAGTGAAACTGTGCAATAAGTGAAGTGAAAATCCTTTGTGTTGTGCAATAAAGTTTACCACTAACTACTATCGTGTTTCTTAAATTTTTTGGAAGGTCCATGAAAAAATCATTGAATTTTGCTCTTGGAATCCTGTACGAACCCTGTTATATAATCGACGACGCAAATACGGGCAGGAACCAGTAAATGTTTTATGGACCGATCAAACGCTATTCTCGTTCCAGGAAATTAATTTTTCTTTCGTCAGAAAGGAATAGCTGTGTATCACCGCAGTTGTGTATCCATTTTGCTATCAGTCGATGAGTGTGCAGATGTGCTGAGTGTTTTAGTTGGGCCGCATTGGGGGAGCTAAATTAGGTTTCCGCTTTATTTTCCGATCAATCTGCTTCGCCTAGCTTATCCGTAGCTTGCAGCGATCCTGGCGGCTTGGAACAAGGCGAGGGATAAGGCAGTGGACTCGAGTACATCGTGAAGCCCAGCTTTCATGCTTGTCCCGCAACTTGATCTACCGGATCAGGGAAATGGTCAAGGGCCACGATTTTGTAGACTAAGGAGACTGGATTGACAGCTGGGCTAACTGGTCTTGACTCTTCTCAAATTGACTTGTGCAGGGTAAAATACAACTCGGACGGCAAAGAAGCACACAATGGCAGCGCCGTTTCTTTCTCTCTCTCACGAAGGATGAGTTCACAGAGTTGTACACGCGCGCAAACAGCTCAACATCGTTATACTACAACTGAAAATATTTATTATACGCACGTGAATCCAGCTCGCCAGCTGCTATAAGTAGCCATTGCCAGTGTGATCGGCGGGCAGCCTCCTTGAATCACAGTCAGAACGAGACACTGTCCGGCTATTCCAGAAAAGTTTAGGTATTGTTCAGCATAGTAACGCGCTCTTTACTGTGCACACGTGATTTTAACACCGCGCATATTTGTGACGTCGCGTAACAAGCACGCAATTTTATTACACGCGGAAATTTTTGTCGAATGGCGAAGTACCAATGGCCATAATATGCCGCATCGAAAATAGTGTATTCTCTTATTTTTCATGTAGTCGTGCATGAGTGTTCGTTACGCGATGGATTATTTTGGGGTCATTTGTTGCATCGCGTTACGAGCAGGAGCTGTGTGTATGACACAGAAAATTTCGACCAATCATAAAGAGCTAACGACCGACGCGGAAGGAAACGATGCGGGGTAGTTTAATGCTATAATCACCCACATTTTCCCAAAGAAAAGTTGTGCTTACGCCGTTTGGTTAGGCGTATTTACTTGGAAGGGCCGGAGGGCCCTTAAAGCAACGTTGCAAATACAAATACGATGAGTATAAAGAATGTACTACGCCCTTAATACCAAAAAGTCTTACTTAAGAAAACTTGTGGTTGAGAAGTTAAAAATAATCGTAATATATTCATAGTATCAAGAACAATGCGGTAGAAACACTATTTCGACGAGGAGCAAAAAGATACGGAAACCGGAATATGTGCAAGAAAGTGTAGCACCAAATACGGAAAAGGAAAATCACTGCTATTTACATTCAAAAACGCAGTTATTAGTGAGCAGCTTCTAGACGTTAACGAAATTTATTTGAATGATACAAATCTATACTACTGAAGGCCTCCACCGACATAATTGTATTCTTGCATAAAGTTGTGTGGGTAATTTATAAAAAGTGTTGTATACGTGTATGCTACGTCCCAGTGTATACTACGTTGATGTGACTAATTTTCGTATAACATTATTAACCACTTCTAACCTAATCCTGTCTCTGTATATGAAAAATCACATCAAATTGAGTACGAATGAAGTTATGGCTACTATCTCTCCTCCCTCGCTCTGTCTCTCTATCTCCCTCTCCCTCTCTCTATTATATATATATGCATATATATATATATATATATATATATATATATATATATATATATATATATATATATATATATATATATGTATGTGCCTCGACAGAACTGACTACATAAAGGAAGGGCTTCGCCAACTGGCTGATCAAAATTTTTACAAAGAACTCCCTTGTGATCCCACAGAGGAACATGACAGGGAAATTAAGGCTTCATTAACCTCATTACGCAAAAGCGGTAAGATAACGCATCTTATGCTTAAATGATGTCACCGGGCAACTCCTCTCCTGGCCGCTTCTATTTGCTGCCTAAAATTCACAAGATTAACAATCCCGGCCGACCTATAGTTTCTAGCAATGGCACCGCTACTGAAAAAATCTCAAGTTTCATCGACTCTCTCATTAGGCACAACCCAGAAACATTTCCATCATATGTCAGAGATACCAGCCACTTCCTTCGAGAAGTCTCAAATCTTGTTGTACCGCTAGGAACCTATTTGGTCACCATGGATATCTCATCGCTGTACACCAACATTCCCCACACCGAACGAATCGCCGCCACAATCGCAGCCTATGAAAAAAGTAAATCGACAAGTGAGTGCGATGAAAGCGCTTAGAGGTGCTCCTAAATCTCGTACTCAAACATAATCACTTTGAATTCGACCGCAAACGTTACCTACAAGTCAACGGAACTGCCATGGGTACCAAAATGGCCCCAAACTATGCAAATATTTTCATGGCATCTTTAGAGATTCCTTTTCTCGAAAGTTCTCCATCCAAACCTATATTCTACCGATGTTTTCTTGATGATATATTCTTCGTCTGGGCTGATGGTGAGCATAGCATTTCAAAATTCATCTCTCATTTCAACTCCCTGCACCCTTCGATAACATTTACACACATGTACTCGCAGGAGAGTGTTCATTTCCTGGATGTCACTGTATCGGTCAGTGGCACCAGCACCTCCACCTCCCTATATAAAAAACCAACTGACCGCCAACAATATCTGCATTTCCACAGTAGTCAACCCCGCCACTGCAAAACAGGTGTCCCCTACTATCAAGCCCACAGATACAGAAGAATTTGCTCTGAAATTACACAATTTGACACCCACGCACAGGAACTGAGAACAGCATTCTTGCGTCAAAAGTACCCCGAAAAAATTATTGACAATGCAATTGAGCGCTCTCGCTCCCTGGACCGAGGGGTCACAATGGAAGAAAAAGGGACAGAAATAAAGATAGAATGTCAGGGGCAAGTTTAGTTCTCACGTACTCCGCCGCAGCCCCTCGGATAAACTCTATTTAAGCCGCCACTTCAACATACTTCAACAGAGTAGTCGACTCTCTACCATATTTCAAACCCCACCCAAGGTGGTTTACCGAAGAAATAAAAACCTGAGAGACTTCCTAGTCAGGGCGAAAACACACAAATCCGACCACCATCAGGGCTGTAGACCATGCGGGAAACCTCGCTGCAAGGTGTGCAAGCACATGGTGACCACAAATACGGCCGAAGCCTCCTATTCGGACTTTGAGTATAAAATTAAAGACGACCTTAATTGCGACTCGTGCAATGTAGTATACAAAATTCGCTGTGAAGTGTGCAAGCAGGAATATGTTGGACAGACAGAAACCGCGTTCCGTTTACATTTTAACAACCACAAGGCACACGTGAAAGGCCTCCCTAATTTGCCGTTTTCCAAACACATTAATCTGCCTGGTCACTCTTTTGAATACATAAGTGTTACACTTCTACAATCCGGCTTCCAGAACACACGGGAGCGCGAACAGCGGGAGTCATATTTAATAAACAAATACAAATCACTCTCCCACGGAATCAACGAGAGCCCTGGGCGATTGACGTGCCTCCGTGACCAATCGTAGCGCCCAGAAAGGGAATTAATTAATTAATCCATCGTCGGAAACAGCGCGAGCACACGGGACTAGAACCTGTCTGTCTTTCTAGTCCCGTGTGCTCGCGCTGTTTCCGACGATGAAGCCATGCCAACAAGCCCAAGTTGACACCCTCCTAATTAATTAATGTATTTACTTATACACACGTTAGTCCAGACGCACGGGACGCTAAGGAAACAATCGAGCGCGTGAAAACAGACCCAGTCGTTACCACATGTATCAGCCGGCTCCACTCTCTTTTTTTTTTCGTTTTTTTTCCAGTTTTTTTTTTTCGAAAAGGAAAGGGGGGGGGGGGGGGGCGAGCGCACATTTAGCCTTGTATCGTGGCCAGTCTTCCCACAGCTGGAGCGGGTCGTATGTGTGTACGCGGCCCGGCGCCGCGAGCTAACCGCCGAGCCATCTGAACTTGTACGCCGCGTGTGTGATGTGTAGAAGCGACATTTGTCTTTTCCCCTTGCTCACGCCGCTTCTTATCTACCGTACGAAGATAAGACGGGCATAGCCCGCCGCCTCTCCTGCCGCTGTTCTTTCCCTCCTTCGTTTTGTCACTGTTGCTTCCTTCGTGAGTTCTCGCTTCCTTTTTCTATTTTTTCTCTCTTTTTTTGAAAGTAGTGTAACTGGGTGGGCGGCCCTTGTGCAGCGGGTTCGGCAATGGCCGTTTCATTTCACTTACATCCTTTGAAGAAGGCTGGTCCTCCAGCCGAAACTGTCAGGGTAAAATAAATATTTGTTTCCTATATTGTAGTACGAAGTCTTTCACAATATATATATATGTATATATATATATATATATATATATATATATATATATATATATATATATATATATATATATATATATATATATATATATATATATATATATACACACACACATACACCTCGTCACTCACTCATGCTCACAGCCACGCCTTTCAAATGAGTGTCAGTGAGTGTACTCATGAGTTAGTATGCCGAGCTATGTTCGCTTCTGATACTCAAGTATATACCTCATGCCAGGTGGCACCCGCATGCTCTCATCGCCATCCTTTAGCTAATTATCAAGGCACAACATAGCGTCCACTACAGGCAGATGGTCTTTTCCGCCATGGACGCCGCTGAGGAGTCTCGCCAAGAACGACAGCGCGCACTCGCCTCGCGAACGGCAGTGCCGATCATCCCGCCGTCAGCGAGCAGAGGAAGAACGACTGCAACCCTACTTGGGGAAAACAGGACAGAGCAGCCGAACGGCAACAACGTAAGGAAAATCCCAAGGTGACTGCCAGATAAACACAAGTGAAACGCCGGTATCGAGCCGTTCCCGATGTGCAGGCGCAGAAAAATGCCGCGAAAAGAGAAACACAGGGTCAGGGCGCGCGCATTGAACTTCCCCTGCGTTCACTTAGAGTGGAGTTGTGCCGAATGTGTTTTTTTTTTGTCTGAAAACATACATTTACAAATTTTTAAATGTTCGCTAGAACACGCCCCCCCCTCCCCAGACACACACACACGATAAAGTGCAGGCGCACGTACAAAAACAGTTACATTTCACAGAGTGACCAAGACCGGTCCCTGGTCGAAACAATGAGAATAAATGTAACCTTTTGTTTTTACTGCGATAGCGATTATATGGACAGTCTCGACGGGTTTTTGCCGTCGCCGTTGCCATCATGCCCCTCCCCTATGAAGTCCAAATTGATAAGATTCCCCACGCATCTTATATTATACCGCGTGTAATAGCGCGCCAGCGGGGGCGACGAACGCGGCCGAAGCAGAGATCAAACGAGCAGGCTCATTTCCGTCGCTCGGAGGGTGCATGCGATAACATCACCCCGCTCGGGAGGCCTCCCGTTGAAGCAGACAGGAAACGCCCCGCCCGTCTTTCGCGACCATGAAAAAACGCGAGGCGGGGGGGGGGGGGTGTCGCGCGAGCAGCCACTTCGAACTTTAAATGAATCTAAGGGCGCGGTCGCGAGCGCTATCTCGACAGCCATCTCAGCGGGCGGTTCGTATACCCTTCTACGTGCTGCGCTCTCAAAGCGAAGTGACTATGCGGAGAGCATCTCTCCTTGGAGCGGCCGTATTCTCTTAGACCAGCGTTTTGTAGTTACGCGAGATCGGATACAAAACAGTTCGCTGCCAGCCTCACTTCGTATAACACTACAGTTTGTTACTATCGCATTAATTGCCTCGCCCTTGCGGTGAAACTGACTTTTTGTACATGCCCCTGCACGTTATCTTACTTACTATTCACCGGTTTAAGGAACGTATATATCTCTTCATTATCTGCCGGTTTTCATTAAGGCTGCGCCCAACAAGGAAACGAGCCCTTAAAATTCCCTGTCCTTCATTCATTCATAGCGAGGGTCTTGTTCCGGCAGACTTGATGCCTTCAGGTAGTACGCGAGGGCTTCTTGCTCAGCTGTCCACTCGCTAAAGGTTCACGTGCTACGTGGCGTCATCTCGCAGAAAGGAAGAGTGTTCCACATTCGCCGTCATGGATGCGAGTGGCTTTAATTAACACTCCCAGAGTTTGCATGCACATAAATACCCCATAAAGTGGACGATCGGACAACCGCCGCCGTAGCTCAATTGGAAAAATATCGGGCGCGTTCTCCGAAGGTTGCAGGTTCGGTCCCTGCCGGCGGAAAGTTGTATTTCCGTCCACTTTACTTTCTTCATATCTATAGACGGTTTCATCCAACGCCCACTGCGTTCTGGCAACGCTGTGCGCCGGCATCCGGTGCCGCTTGCAAACTTCCGGTAGCGGTTGTTTTGCTCGTTTTTGCTTGTGTTGACTCGCTTGCTCGCGTCCGTCCTGCGCATGTTCTGAGCTATTTCTCGGTTATATAAGTGCGATTTGTGCATTCAGTGCGTGACGGCAAAAAGCTGTCTGGAGCGTCGGCGGTTCAGGTTCACTCCTCAACGGCGTTTTGGCTTGTGGGATTGCACGCTGTGGCTGCCTTGAAAATGCAATCCGCATCCTACACATCGCCTGTGAAACGGTCAAGGATGGGTTCGTGTTGTGCTGTGCCCGGGTGCAGCCTTCGCTCAGGAACCAACCTCCTTTGGCAAGTGTTTAGGTTCCCTATCGAGGACGACAGGACAAACGCATGGATAGCAGCGGTGCGCCGGGACAAAGGGCAGCCGACCAAGAGCTCCCAGATTTGCTCTGCTCACTTCATACAAGGTACGTTACTGTGCGGAGTACCCACAGCCATATCGTGCGAAATAATAAAAGTCATACTGCGCGTTCGTTCTGGCCTCATGCCGCCTGACTCACGTGTGAGCAGCTCGCTACGAGCTTGGCCGCTCGTCTAGTTTCTTGCCTCTGCGTGAAACGCCACACTACAAACATGAGTTTCAGGTTGTGCTTAGCGGATGCCAATGTGCCGCCGTTTTTTCTTTGTTCTTTTTTGTTATCATATCTGGTGCACTAGCGCACTTATGCAGCTTTACTAGTCTAGCTGCATGTGCACTTTGCTTCATGGCTATGACGGTCGCCGCAGTGGAGGGCTCCGGAGAACAGAGGGTACCCGTCATTTTTTAACGCGCACTGACGTCGCGCAGTACGCCGGCCCTGGTATCTCGCATTCATCGAGCATTCGATACGACAAGCATGCATATCGATGGCATGTTATGCAAAACAGAATCGCGGAAAGGTTAGCGATTTCTGTGCCTGCATCTGTGGAGTATCGGCCGCACTCAAAAAGCAATGGTAAATTAACGGATGCCAGTCATGGATCGTGGTCTTGTCTTAACACTACAGGTTTAATTTTGTTAGCAGTGTGGTAAATTTGTTGCCCCTATTGCAGTCGACCTAGATGTTTCTGCTTTAAGCTACTTTTGAGAAATCGTAAATTTATTAGTGAATGCATATTCAAAAGCTGAAACAAGGCATATGGTGCCAAAAACATTCGCATGTACGCATGCGTCGCTTCCCACCATCACCACCTTGCAGTAGAAAACTTGCACTGAGATGTTTCTGGTTATAAGCAGTCCCATTATATGCCTTAAAAACAACAGTCTGAAATCATTGCGTCTCCTTAATAATATCCTGTTTGTTTTGCAGGCCAGCCATCTTGTGATCCCAAGCACCCTGACTACATTCCTACAGTGTTCCCATACAGAACACAAGGAAAACCTCAGCAGAGAATGGCAAGATATGAGCGTGCTCAAAAGAGGACTTCTTTAGAACAACCAGAGTGTGCTGTGGATTCGAACTCAAACCCTTCAACATCCGTGGGTGACTCTTCAGGCCTCTGTGACCGTGCGGCGGTGTGTGATGGTGAATCACAAACCGAACTCACCACAAAGGACATTGATGTTTTGCTGCGAGAAAATGCGGCAATGAAACAACGTCTCGCAGACATAGAACACAGCTCTAAACCTGCTGAAAAAAAATCTGCTGAGGAACAAGTGTCCCTTTCAGAAATCACAAGAACCTTGGTGATGAAGTCTGATAAAACTTTGAAGTTTTATACAGGGCTGGCACCTGCAACAGTGTTCAGGGCTCTAGTGCAGCTTGTGTTGTCTACTTGGGCGCCACCACAGAGGACATGCCTGGATGCAGAGCAGCAGCTGCTTCTGGTGCTCATGAGGCTGCGGCTTGGACTTCTCACAAATGACCTTGCATACCGGTTCGGAATTTCAGCAGGTTCCGTCAGCAGCATCACTCGTGGCAGCATCGCCCGTCACTCGTGGCTTGATGTTCTAGCCAAGAACCTTACGAAACTGATCATTTGGCCATCCCGACGAGCACTGCAATCTCATCGTTTGCCAGCTTTTGAAGATACCTTATTTGACAACCTGAGAGGTATAATTGACTGTACAGAAATATTTATTCAACGCCCAAATTCTCTAACGGCTCGCAATCAGACGTACTCCACCTACAAGGTGTCAAGGTGCTTGTTGTGATTTCACCTTTAGGTTCTGTAACATTTGTGTCCAAGGCATGGGGTGGAAGAGCGTCGGATAAAGAAATCACCTTGCATTGTGGTGTGCTCGACAAGGTAGAAGAAGAAGACTGCTTTCTGGTCGACAGAGGTTTCCGGTGTGAGGAGATGTTCGCCGCACGAGGTGCGGCAATCCTGATGCCCTCCTTGACAAAAAGACGTCCACAGCTTTCTGGAGGAGAGGTCACAATATCCAGAAAGCACTCTCGCGTTCGAATCCACGTCGAAAGAGCTATTCAGAGACTAAAGCTCTTTAGATCTCTTCAAGGCGTGTTGCCGGTGAGCTCTGTTAAACGATCCAGCGACATGGATTGTGCAACAATTGACAAAATGCTAGTCGTCTCCAGTGGGCTTGTGAACCTACAAACCCC
The DNA here is from genome assembly GCF_013339695.2 of Rhipicephalus sanguineus. Classification (NCBI taxonomy): domain Eukaryota; kingdom Metazoa; phylum Arthropoda; class Arachnida; order Ixodida; family Ixodidae; genus Rhipicephalus; species Rhipicephalus sanguineus. Next base: position 201,216,353 of record NC_051179.1, read on the forward strand.
CATCATTAAGAACCCTGGCAATGACGTTGCAATGCATCACGAAGCACCATGAAAATGTGTTCTTCTTGTGATTGCTGTGCGACATGAATTCACTCTCACACTGCTCATAAGTGTACGACGTCTGTTAGAAAACTATCCGACCTTATTTTTTTAGCGAACACCTGATAGATATGGAACAAGCGCTTGAAAAAGCAGATCTTAAACCTTCGTGCACATGTGCGAATTTTTTCCTGCCTGCAGATAGCGTCATTCGCTGGGACGCAGCCTTTGATTGAGGTAGTGCGCAGTGCTCTCAATTTTTTTTATTGCAAGCAAAATGAGGGAGCGACTGGAGCTTCTGCGAATTTCTTGCACTTGATTCAGACTTTTTAACACGAAAGTGTTTTATGCCGGGGTCCACCAAGACTTCAATGACGTATTTCCGTCACGGAAATGACGTCGAAAAAAGGTACACCATCAGATGGCAAAGAAGAAAGGTTACGTCACCGGGCATCGAACCCACGACCGCTCGGTCCGCAACAACAGATGCCGGGCACGCTATCCACTGCGCCACGATCGCAGACTCTAGAGGCCTTACATACCCGCCTTTTATATCTACCACTCTCCCGGTCGGCGGGGTAATGTTGCCCTCTGGGAGCGGTAACGTAAAGTAAGTCGTCATTACTATAGCCTCCGCGATTAGCACCTGCAACGCGTTAGACGTCCGTCCCATTCGGCGCGTTTTCAATAGAACTTCAATTTTGTCAATGCCTTAACACACCGTGAGGTGGCGACATTGGCCCAAGCGTCGTAAAAGCGTCGGCCTCGCTCATATCATCACGCTAATTCAAACCAAAAATACCTCTGGGACTCGCGCCTGCCTCACCTGGCTGTAACACGGCGTTCCCCGCACACGCGCTCACCCCGAGAAAAATCGCGCCCGGGCTATCGGGGCGGCACGAAGCGCATTGCGTTTCCCTCTAGTCCGGCCGTGGTGTTCAATCACATTTTAACATGCCGCGGGAGGCGACCAAGTTCTGCGTTTAATGTGCGACGCTCTTCTGGCTATTACACCTCCTTCTTTACGCTTTCAGCGTTGACTACTACAGCTACCACAAGGGTTTGTTTAATCATTTAACATGGACGTTAGTCGTCGGGATGGAGATGTACCACCAATCATCAAAGTGGGTACATACACGCTAAACAGCGCCATTAGCTGCCGGACATCAATATACATTGTGCAAACTCTCTTATATTAATGTACAGTAAACATTTGGTTTAAGGGCACGGTTTACTTTCGTGTTATTCCGATTCCTGTGACGGAGGGATCAACCATGTTTTTTGTAGAAAATCCAGGCTCCCGTAGTTTAACACGCTGCTTTGCGTGATGGACCATCTTTTGGTATGTAGAAGCTTTGCACAGGTACATGGGAAGTGGCTGTGCCAGTCAGTTTAATCAACATGTACAGGCACGCCAGATGAACAGTATTTAATTCCACGGGTTCTTTGGCTGTATTTTTATTGCATCTGTCTCACTTTGAAAAACCAACAGTTGTAAACACAGAGTATTTCTTAAACAAGACAAGACTTTCATCAGGGAAGCTACGAATTCAAGCGTGCTTCTATTCACTCATCAGAAGAGTGGCTGTCAGTTTGGCATTTCATGCAAATCTACGATACTGGAGTGCGTTTTAGTTTCACACACTTAAGAGGAAATGTGGCTCTACACATTGAACAGCTAACGACACGGCCAGACTTGGCGCCTTGGCAAATGCATGTCTTTGTAGCTTGTTTAAATCGTTTCAGGGTGCTGGTTGTTTGCAATTCGGGAAAGAAGTGGTTAAAGAAAAAAAGTTCTGCTTTTGCCCTCACACCAGCCCAAAAGGTTTCATCAAAATAAATGATTTCAACTGCTGTGAACACAACAAAGTATGCACGAGAGAGCTGCGTTGCTGCCATTTGAGATTGTACTTGAGTGTAGTAGGCGTGATCTCTTCTTAGCTGCATACTTTGATTCATATAAGTCAGCTGTGTTGTAGCTGTACTGAATGATTGCCCTTTTAATGTGGCAGGGCACTTCACCTCTAGTACAGCCTTGTCACAACATTCGCATGACACAATGGCATCAGGGGATGCAGCTAATACGGGTGCTTACCCATGACAAACAAACCACACCCATGCAACTGAAAGCCTCGATGTGCCCCTGACTCTTTAGCAATGAATGCTTCTTTGGCTTTCGGCTCCATTTGAGAGCCCCAGCGAAGGTTGAAAACACTGGGTGCCTTTATGCAGCCCATAATTTCGGCCACAAGGCCATCTGCTCCACTTTGACATGTTGCCACCCGATGCAAGACTGATGCTGTAATTCTGCCTTTTCTTTCCAATTCCCACCTTAATGATTTTGACTGCCCATGTGTTGACCTTTCAATCTCAGCACAGCATGTCTCTGCTAGCTGTACTTCCTTGGCTGCTTGTGTACCCCTCCCCTCATATAACCCATACAATGGAAACTGTGGTGATGATTCGTCCTCATCCAACTCTTGTTCTCCATTGTCCAGCTGTCGTTGTTCTTCGGTGGCTGCTTCAGGTGCAGAATCTGTTTCTTCGCTGTCTGTGATTGAAGTCAACACTAGTGTGTCTGGGGCCAGTACCTGTCAGCACACAAGCAGTATTAGTATTAACATTAATGCAAGTTCAAGACAGCATGGTGCAAGCTGGGTGCACATAAATGAAAACATTATTTTTGCACTGTTTTTTCTCTCTGAAAATAAATTTCATGAAATGGTATGGATTCATTCTATTCACTGGAAACCACAAAAGGTGAAGTGAACATGCAGATGCATTCATAATACACTGAAATTAAGACATAATGTACTGCTGCACAGATAGGTTGAAAGGCTCAAAATGTTCAAATTATTTGTATTCCAATTATTTCAACAAGTGAAATTATTCACTCGTTCACCAATATATTGCTAGCAGCCTGATCGAGCAGCATTACATGGGGATCCACACAGAAGCTAAATGTGAAGTTTTTTTTTTTTTACCTTGACTTCCTGCAAGAGGTTTTGCACTTGTTGGTCGGTCCAGGTTGGTACAGCATTTTGTGCTCTTGGTACTGGTTGTGGTACTGGCTGACCAGTTTTCGGCTTGAAGAATGCTATGTCGATGACTCGTGCTGCCTGCATTTGGTTTAGCAGTCAACTCTGTTATGAAGGAGACTGACACAGCATGACAGAATAACAAAAGTGCACTGAAATCATTAGGGCTCACCGTGCTATCCCTCGACACCGTGGTCCACTTGCACGCAACTTCAATTGGTGATGGATTGTGCAGTCCATATTTTACATTTGCTTCAACACAAGAGCAGAGCAGCCACAAGAGTGCAGCATTCTCCGAGGCTGAAATCACAAGAGCACAAACGTAACTTGGTGAGCAATAAGAAAAAAATAAGGGGGAGGGGCATGACACATATGCATACAGGTAATCAATGCAATGCAGGTGAAAGCTTGAGCAAGTAGGTGCAACGTAGTTGGAATAGCGCAGACACACAAGGTACAGAAACCCAAATCACGTCGTCCGTGTTTCTACTCGTACATGACATCGCAGTGTTCCGAATAAAATATGGATGCCAGCACTCCTTCACAGTAAAATGTCGACTAGCTATGACAATCGTAGTTCATGTCGCTAACATGAATGTGTTGACAAAATTGCATGCAGCTCTAAAAAATCAACAAAACTGTTCCAGCATCAGAGCGGTGTGCTGCGGCAGGGTTAAAATGAAATATTAACACATCTATTCGGTTAAGGGGCTAAATGCTCGGGATTCTCTTGCTGAAATGAGCACGCGGCATTACTGGAGTGCGAACATTCATTTATTTGACATCGCCTGCACGAACGCCTGTTCACCACTTAGCCAAAGCGCGAGCAGTTGGAATAGGCTGAATGCACTTGCCCAGCCATGCAGGCGCAGTGAGCGCTGACAACGTTTCCATCGCCGTTAACGATGCACCAGGGGCGATATGTTTTCGAGAGAGCCTGGCTGGCCTCTACGGTTGCCGCAATGATCACGACGCTTTCTCCATGCTCGCCGACCTTGAACGACGCGAGTTGCTTGACCTTACCGCTCAGAAACGAATCGTAGGCATCTGTCATTCTGTAATTCTTAAACTGTTCTTTCGTGTAGAAACACACGCCCTCGACGAGATAAATGAATATGTCCGTTGCTGCAACTGGGAAAAGGTTTTTGGAGCCTGAAGAAAACGTGAATCGCACGACGTCATCGTCCAGCGGGTCGGGCAGTCGGCCGCCTCTAAACGTCAGCTTTTGCTGATGCCGATCCTTTCCTTCTTTGCTAAGTGCTTTAATGTAATGGCTAGACATCTGAACAATATTTACAATGCAGAATCTACACGTCACAAATACCACCAAGCAGTGCAAACATGGACACACCACACACACCACATCACGCCTGTCTTCAAAAGCATAGCCGGAAGTGACGCTCGCTATCCTGCCGGAAGTATTCGTAGGGCACCCAATCAGCGGCTAGCGTCGCTTGTTTGTAAACACTGAACCCGTCATAGGCCTCGTGCGCTCAGATTATGGCGCCACCGCTCTTCGAGTGCGCAACGCCAATGCGGCCACTTCACGCATTTTTTCCCTGTTCCCTTCCAGGCGTGTAGTTCGATGTTGTGTGCGGTGAACGTCGGTGCGTGAGAATGGCAGCGCAAAACGAGCCCCGCTTGCTTTTTTAACACGAAGGTGCTTTATGCCGGGGTCCACCACAGCTTGACTGACGTATTGCCGTCACGAATATGACGTTGTAAAATATAAAGTCTAACAGATGGCAAAGAAAAAAAAAACTAGAAGTTCCGTCACCGGGAGTCGAACTTACGACCCTTCGCTCCGCAGAGCGCGGCGGTAAACGATTAGGCCACGGACGGCACGTTCTTCGCCATGCTAACGGCGAGCTCCCGAAGCACCTGACAGGCGTCGACACCTCCCGAAGCACCTGACAGGCGTCGTGATGGCGACTGACGGCATCAGAGTAGTCTTAACCAGTTAAAGATAATAAATATAAATGTAAGAAGTATTATGAATAAATTGGCGGATCTTGAGGCTGTGGTACTAGAACACGATCCCGACTTTATAGTAATGACCGAAACATGGCTGAAAAAAGATATACTGGATGCCGAAGTTACTCCTCCCGGATACAAAATCGTGAGAAGAGACCGTGAAACAAGAGGAGGAGGTGTGGCCGTTTTAATTAAAGATAATATATTAGTTAGTGTTCTTCCGCATGCTATTGATGCCGAAGCTCTGTGGATTAAAACCACGCTCAGTAATCGCACAGTATACATTGGCGCTATGTATAGACCTCCGAACGCTCCAGTGAATGCACTTGATAACTTAAGAAGCTTTATGGACTCCCACCTGAAGCATGATGATAATATTATCCTAATAGGAGATTTTAACCTCCCTGGAATTAATTGGTCGACGCTCACTTCAGAGGGAAGCGAAGTCATTAAAGGTGATCAGCTGCTAGAGCTCGCTTTCTGCTACGATCTGACTCAGGTCGTCTCATCTTGTACGCGTGTGGGTCCAACCGCTTCCTCAGTGCTTGATTTGATGTTCTTATCTGGATCACTGCTACCGTTTCTTGGCATGTGTGAAATTGAGGACGGTCTTTCTGATCATAAAATGGTTTTAATGTCTTTAGATCTGTATGTCGATGCCATGCACAAGGATGAAAAACTTATACCAAATTTTAGGGCTGCAAATGACTTAGCTATACTAGAACACCTGGAGCAGTCATATTATTCATTTCTGGAAATGTACCGAACATCTCGCTCAACAGAAGAACTGTGGCAGTTTTTTCATTCTACGATAATGTTTTGCGTCCAACAATTCATTCCCAGGCGTCGTAAAACTGTAAGAAAACGAAACCCTTGGATTACGCGCGATATAATACACGCTAAAAGACAGCTTAAACGCAAGCGAAAGGCATGCACTGTGAATCCAAGCATTGAAAGAAAGAATAACGTCCAGGTTCTAAGTAAAAACCTCCGGCGGAGTGTGAAGACTTCTAAAAATAAGTTTTATAACTCAACGTTGAAACAATTTCTCAAAGAATCCCCAGACAAATTTTGGAGGTATGTGAATCCTTCGACTAGACCGAGTAGTATGTCTATTCATAAAGGTAGCAAGGATCAGGCAGAGGCGTTTAATTCCTTCTTCTCGTCAGTTTTTACAATCGATGATGGTATTGTACCCAACATCAGCGACTCTTTAAATATGGTTCCTATCCAGGATATAAGCATCACTGAAGAGGGCGTTCTAAACCTGTTGCTTCATATAAATGCTAAAAAAAGCCCTGGCTCTTTTCCCTAGTGGCCCTAGTGGCTCTTTTCCCAGTGCTTGGAAACTTGCAAAAATCGTGCCCATACACAAAGGCGGTTCCACATCTCACGCTAGCAATTACCGACCTATATCGCTTACAAGCACCTGTTCAAAAATATTAGAGCACATTGTATCGAAGCACTTGCTAACCTATCTCGATGAACATAATCTAATTGTTTCCTGTCAACATGGCTTTAGGAAAGGGTTATCCACCGTTACTCAGCTTATTGACCTTGTACACGACCTTTCGAACACAATTAATACCCGCGGTCAAACTGACATAATATTCTTAGACTTCGCAAAGGCTTTCGATAAGGTGTCGCACAATAAGCTCTTACTTAAAATTGATTATACCTTTAAAAATTCTGCCCTTACCCGATGGTTCAGTTCCTATCTTGCACGCAGAGAACAATTTGTCCAATTAGGGCATCACCAATCTAGTTTATCTCCTGTGGTATCTGGGGTGCCCCAGGGTAGTGTCTTGGGGCCCCTCTTGTTCCTGGTGTTTATAAACGATCTGCCACAAAATATTACTGCCCAAATAAGAATGTTTGCTGACGATTGCATACTATACAAAAATGTAAAATCACCGAGCGACCAGGCTGAACTTAATCTTAACTTAGAGAGAATTAAAAATTGGTGCGATAAGTGGCAAATGCAGCTTAACCCAACAAAAACTGTTTTTATGTCCATTTCTAGGAAAAAGAACATTCTTAGGTATCCGTACAGTATTAACGGTCACGAACTTGCTCAGACTCATCAATACAGATACCTAGGTCTCATATTTACACCCGATTTGCGTTGGAATCTTCATGTTGAGGAACTTTGTTCCAAAGCTAACAAGGTGCTATGGGGCCTGAGACGCAACCTCCACTGTGCCTCTCCCGAAATTAAAACTTTAGCCTATAAAACCTTGCTAAGACCCATAATCGAATATGCTAAAGTAGTTTGGGATCCCTGTACCCAAACTAACTATTTGAAACTCGACAAAGTACAGCGTCTTAGTTCTAAGTTTATATTTAATAAATACCGCCGTTTCCATTCACCTACCGAATTATGTAAACTTGCAGAGCTACCACCTCTACAAAAACGAACCGAATATGAAAGGCTGAAATTCATCTTCTTAATAATTCATAATCACGTTAAAATAAGCTACGACAGGTACTTTGAAATAAAAACGCAAGAAACATCAAGACACAGACACAGTATGTACATACCGCCCCCCAAAGTTCATAATGACTGTTTCAGGTACAGCTTCTTTCCTAGGGCGATTCAGCAGTGGAATTCGTTGCCAGATTCGGTTGTGAAAATTAAATCACTTACTGACTTTTTAGAAGAAATAAAACCTATAGTGTACTTTGATGCCATGCGCTAAGATTGTGATGACATGTATGAATTACGTGCTTTGTAACTAGGTTATGATATTCATTATGTGTTTCATATTATTTATTATGTGTTTTGTTATGTATTATATTTTGCGCAAAATTGATATGTGTTTCGGCAGTGATGCTCTCTTTCCTTATTTTTCACTGAAGAACTTCTCTGTTTAAATCTACCTGCCTAGCAATTATGATAGATTTGTTGTATGTATATGTGCTGCGAAATGATATGTGTTCCAGCAGTGAAGGTTCCATTTCTTATGTTTCTCTTGTGCACATTTCTGTTTAATATGATCCCATTCCACTCCTGTAATAGCCCGCTAAAAGGGCTGACAGTATCAATAAATGAAATGAAATGAAATGAGCTATTTATATACACCATTTGCCAGTGGCCGTACTCAGAGATCCGTGGTTCATCAGCGTGTTTTCGCTATCACTAGTGAGATGGTGCGAAGGGCTCGAAGGGCGCGCTTTAAAGATCGACGCCCCACGCATCGCGATGAGTGCGCGCTTCTACAGGGCGTGGTCGCTCGAGCGCGCGCTCATCTCTTGAAGACGGTGGTTTGTACGTCTTGTGCTCTCACCGCAAGTTTTCATTGTGAGCACGAAGGTCACTTCGCTCACTGCAGCGGCCGCCTTTGTGAAAGGAGCGCGCAGCTCACACAACAATAAGTTACAACTGTGACAGCTCGCGCTCATCCTGTGTATGTTCGCTCCGTGCGTCCTTTCTGCTTGAGCAGCGCGTTGCATGTTCAGAGCTGCTTGCCGATCTTCGCGTGACATTACAATTTCTTGCTATAGCATTCATTCCTTCGCCGTTGGGGTGAAAGAATGCCCAACGAATGCTCAACTACGTCCGTGAAGACACGTTTGGCTTTCGTGTTATACCGATTCCTATGGCAGAGGGATCAGCCAGGTTTTTTTCTTTTTGCGGCTACGGGCTAACAGCAAATGTTCAGGAACATTCGAACGATTCGGGGTGGCGACTTGTATGCCGCTAATCATGATTACTGCGTCAGAGAAGAACTCGCACAGTGCCGTCGGTCCGTCGGACATATTCGGAAAATGCGTCGCACAAATGAAGAGCGTGCAGTACGACGTGCGTTTAGACGCGAGTAAGCTTTTTTCTTGGCGTACAATAAAATACTTTCTATCGGCAGCCTCGTGCGTCGCTTGTTCTATGACCGGCACGCGTTAGCAGAAAGCTGGGATAGTTGAAATGACATATTAGCAACGATAAAATGATACAGACCGCATGAGGTGCAAGTCTCTTAGTTTTGTAGCGCTTGAACACTTAGGAAAATTATATTTCTGAACGTGTGCAACTGTGTTTTTCGTCTAGGTCATCCCACCATAAAGCCGATCCCGAGGCCCGACGAAGTGGGCACTTCAGAGGATTGTTTTGCGTCGCTATAATTGCCACAAATCTCCATTCGGGCTAACAATAATAAAAGGAACAAGGGAATATGTTAATATCACCTGGAGCAGTAGTGTAACTGCAATTTTTTTCGGTGGGGGTTCAACCATACCGTATGTGTGTTCGTCTGTGCGTTTGTATGTGTGTGTGTACATACACGTGCAAAATTAAAGAAATTTGGGGGAGAGGGATTTGAACCCCCCCCCTGGCTACGCCAGTGATAGAAAGCGAAAGGAACCGTGCGAAGACAGGACGACGCGTTTGCTTATCGGGCGCGCCGAACGGCTGCGATCCAACGTTTTTGACGATCAGCGTCGTTCGACTTCCGTGGCAACTGATCAAACTGCACCTTCTGCAGTTTCCCGGCTGTGTTCTTGTAGCTGTTATGGTATGCGAACTCGCAAGAGCAGATAGAAGTCGACTTTTTTCGCCGCGTACACACGATTGCGCTGCTATATATGAGCCAACCTGCTGCGGCCAAGCGCGGCTGTGCGGAGGGAAAGGGGACATTTCGCCAGCAGCCGCCGCAGTGGCGCTGCATGTCCAATTTGAAACAGCAGCGCACGAGGCCTTACTACGATACACTTAACACAGTACAGTTAACGTCCCCTGTAGCTTCCTTGGCTGCCGGTTATCATTAAGGTTGTCTCAAAGAAACGAGCGCCTAAATCTCAGTGCATGGGCCTCGGCCGCATTTTCGCCTCCATCGAAAATGCGGCCGCCGCGGCCAGGATTCGACCCCGTGACCTGCGGTTATACATATATTGTGACGGAGGCGCGATGACGGTTTAATGGATATTTACAACAGTGGATCGGCAGCTAAACAAGATGGCTGAGAAGCCCCACGCGCAAGCGCTTCTCGCTCACTCGTCGTCTTCATCTTCGCAGAACACCGCGCTTGATCAGTCCATGACGGATCGTGACATCACTCTCCCGCGGCGGAAGCGCCGTCACGGCGCTTGGTAGGAGAGCGAGGGACTAGGAGGGCAATACGGTTTCAGTCTGGAAACGTGCACAACGGCCGTCTGGTGTGAGGAGGTCGAAGAGGCAGTGTCCAGGGGTGTGGCGTCACTTATCTGTCGTAACACTCCATTGTAACGGGGAAAAAGCTGCTCTGATAAGCCGACCTGGTGTCCAGAGGAGGACCAGAGATTCCGGCGAGAAGTGACGGTTGTCATAACGGTCTTTTTGCTGTTCTTGCGACAGGGATAGTCGGTCATGGGCAAGCTGACGGGCTGCATGGGTTCGAGCAACGATATTGCTCAGTACACAAGGGTGCAACCGCAGGAAGGAGCGTGTCAAACGGTAACGCTGGATGTCGGCCATATAGCAAGTGAAACGGTGAATAACCAGCGTTGTCGTGAAGAGTTGTTCGCAAATGTGTCAAATGGGAGTGCTCTGTCCCAGTCACGGTGATCTGGTGAGACGTACATTGAGAGCATCTGAGTCAGCATTCGGTTCAGACGCTCCGTCAATCCATTCGTCTGTGGATGGTATGCGTTGGTAACCTTGCGCTCAGTGGAGTAGGCACGCAGGATGTCATCCACAACACGTGACATGAAGTACCTCCCTCGATCGGTAAGCAGCTGCCGGGGGGCGCCATGATGCAGGATGACTTCATACAAAATAAAGTCAGCGACGTCAGTGGAGCAAGTTGTCAGTGCTCGAGTGTGGCGTAATCTGTGCCGACTGCAACCCATTTATTTCCCGAAGTGGACGTGGGAAAAGGGCCCAGCAGGTCAAGGCCAACACGGAAGAATGGTTCCGCAGGTATGTCGATGGGCTGTAAGAGGCCGGAAGGTAACGCAGATGGGCGCTTGCGGCGTTGGCAGCGGTCGCAAGCAGCGACGTAGCGAACCACAGAACGGTACAGGCCGGGCCAAGAAAAGCGACGTCGCACGGAATCGTAGGTACGAGAGACACCAAGGTGACCGGCTGTCGGTACGTCGTGGAGTTGTTCGAGAACACTGGTACGTAGATGGTGGGGTAGCACAAGTAGTTCCGGGCCATCGGCGTTGAAGCTGCAACAGTACAGAATGTTGTCGTGCAACTCGAACAGGTGAACGGAAGGGTCTGGTGGAGCGGACGTTAGACGGTCGACGATGGAAAGTAATGATGGGTCCCGTCATTGTTCGGTGGAGATATCAACCAAAGCGCGGATGGAGAGCACGCAGGTGTCTGGTTCAAGAAGCGTGCGAACTTGAGTTTGTTGGTACACATTCATAGTAAAAACAGCGCGAAAACACAAGGACGAGACAGATGAAACAGGACCAGCGCTGACTACCAACAAATGCGTTTATTTTTGCCGTGCAAATATATACGCTTTTTGAACAGGGAAAGGTTGGAGGGAAGGGAGAGGATATTCCTAGCACATGCGCACCTGCCGGGCTTGTCAACGAAGCGTGGAACGCTCAACTGCGAAGATAGTTCATCTCTTTGTCAGTTAGTGCGATAGAAGGGGCGCTGATACAAGCGTGACCTGCCTCATGGATGGCGAAGGCTTCATATATTTCGCGGGCGCGATTATCACTGTACCGGCGCACGATGCGCGTCTGGTGAAAGTTTGGGGTGCATCCACACGCGGCACAATGTATTGCTAGATTGCTACCTGTTTTCGTTCTAATGTTGTTGGAATGTTCACGAAGGCGATCGTTCACACAGCGGCTAGTCTGACCAATGTAGTTGCTGCCGCAGGATGTGGGAACCTCGTAGATAACACCCACACTGCACGGGACGAAGCAGTTGACATGCTTCTTCTTGCACGCCTGACTTGCAGGACTCGAGTTGTTCACTCTCATGCACAGTGAACCGAGTTTTATAGGTGCCGAATAAACGACGTTGACACTGGCGCGTGCGGCAGCTTTTTTGATGCGGTGGGACACTCCATGTAGATAGGGTATCACCGCAAATTTAGCTCCTTGGTCAAATTACTGTACTGTAGTCGAACCTCGCCGCAGGTCTCTTAGGATGACTTCCGCTAAACCAGATAGAATCTGTTCAGGAAAGCCTGCCGTCGTCAATCGCTGGACTTGTTGAGAGAAGCTTGTTGCAACTTGATGGGAGCAGGACCTAATTAAGGCGTTTTTCATTGCAGACAGCGCAATATCACGCTTGACGAGCTTGGAAAACGCATACAAAGCCCTGCAAGACAACTTCCGAGAGGCAAAGGATTTTCACCCTGCAAAAGCTAAGAAAATGGCTCTTGAAAAATGCGCAGAAGCCGGCCTTTCGAAGCTCTCAGCATCTCTGAAAGGCTCCAAGGAACTATGCCTTTCAGCGTTTTTACAGTGAAGACACATAAAGACGGCTCACCTTTCCGAGCTACTGTTTGCGAAGAGGGATCGTGACAGAAATGTTTGGGAACATACCTGCAGAAAGGCCTGAACTTGCTTGAAGGGGATGACCCTTTCACCATTCGGAAACCATCAGACGTATCGCAATACCTGCTTGACACATGCCCCCCCCCCCCCCAGGAGTACAAGGTTTTTCATTTCACATTAAGGACCTTTTTTATTCACTTCCCCAGGCAGCTCTCGCTGACACTGTTCATGACGGTATCGAAGTGTACGGTGCAACCCGTTTTCAGAACGCGGTTGGCACAAGCGTCACCAGGTTCATGGATCTGCTGCAGCTCTATATTTCCTCCACCGTCATCAAACAAGACGATGTCCTGTACGTGCAGCGAGATGGCGTCTGCATCGGGTCCTGTATAGCCCCGATCCTAAGTGACCTGCTTCTAGCGCGTTATGACAGGGAGCTGCAAGAAGGCATCGGCCGGTTTGGCGTCGTGAGGATCTTCAGGTACGTGGACGATTTCCTGGTGCTGTTCCGGACGACTCCAGAAAACACCAGTGAAAACATCGACAAGATTTTCGCCCACTTCTCGGCGTGCTTCCCCGGGTTCTCATTCACCCAGGATTTTCCCTGCTAACGGTCAATTGCGATTTCTCAACCCTACTTTGCTCCTCGGTGCATCGCACACGTGCTGGAAGTATGCGGCCCGCTCAGAGAAGGGCCTTCTTCCATTCACGTCTCACCATTCCAAGCTCGTCAAGCGTGCCATTGCGCTGTCTGCAATGAAAAACGCCTTAATTAGGTCCTGCTCCCATCAAGTGGCAACAAGCTTCTCTCAACAAGTCCATCGATTGACGACGGCAGGCTTTCCTGAACAGATTCTATCTGTCTAAGTACAAGCCACAAAGTATGGCTGTTTCTTGCGCGAGGAAATAATGAGGGAAGGGGTCCAGGGGCCCCTTCCCTCGTTATTTCCTCGCGCAAGAAACAGCCATACTTTGCAACGTGTACTTCTAGATTCTATCTGGTTTAGCGGAAGTCATCCTAAGAGACCTGCGGCGAGGTTCGACTACAGTACAGTAATTTGACCAAGGAGCTAAATTTGCGGTGATACCCTATCTACATGGAGTGTCCCACCGCATCAAAAAAGCTGCCGCACGCGCCAGTGTCAACGTCGTTTATTCGGCACCTATAAAACTCGGTTCACTGTGCATGAGAGTGAACAACTCGAGTCCTGCAAGTCAGGCGTGCAAGAAGAAGCATGTCAACTGCTTCGTCCCGTGCAGTGTGGGTGTTATCTACGAGGTTCCCACATCCTGCGGCAGCAACTACATTGGTCAGACTAGCCGCTGTGTGAACGATCGCCTTCGTGAACATTCCAACAACATTAGAACGAAAACAGGTAGCAATCTAGCAATACATTGTGCCGCGTGTGGATACACCCCAAACTTTCACCAGACGCGCATCGTGCGCCGGTACAGTGATAATCGCGCCCGCGAAATATATGAAGCCTTCGCCATCCATGAGGCAGGTCACGCTTGTATCAGCGCCCCTTCTATCGCACTAACTGACAAAGAGATGAACTATCTTCGCAGTTGAGCGTTCCACGCTTCGTTGACAAGCCCGGCAGGTGCGCATGTGCTAGGAATATCCTCTCCCTTCCCTCCAACCTTTCCCTGTTCAAAAAGCGTATATATTTGCACGGCAAAAATAAACGCATTTGTTGGTAGTCAGCGCTGGTCCTGTTTCATCTGTCTCGTCCTTGTGTTTTCGCGCTGTTTTTTACTATGAATCTGATTCAAGACTTGTGTTTGCGCAAGTTGGTTCATACTTGATGCGGACATACGAGCGCTATGGGACGGGGACATAGACCTGTCCTGTGTGCCTCTTGTCTATGTCCCCGTCCAATAGCGCTCGTATGTCCGCATCAAGTGTGATTCAAGGTGGGTGACGTCGCACGCTTCAACCAGATGAGGTGACAAGCAGTCTGCGACTGTGCGCAGTCATCCCGACTTGTAGCGGACCACGAACGAATACTCCTGCAGACGTAGGGCCCAGCGACCGAGACGTCCAGATAGGTCTTTGAGCGATGAGAGCCAGCAGATAGCGTGATGGTCTGTGACTACGGAAAAAGTTCGGCCATACAGGCAGGGCCTGAACCACTGCCTACACTTGGTCACTGCCCACGCTCAGTGATGGAGAACTTCCGTTCGGCGGGCGAAAGAAGACGACTGGCGTAAGCAATTACTCCATCCTGGCCGTGCTGTAGTTGGCAGAGGACCGACCCAATTCCATGGCCACTAGCATTGGTCCGGAGCTCTGTATGCGATCCTGGGTTGAAGTGGGCCAGTATTGGTGGTGTAGTTGGCAGATAGATAAGGGCAGAAAAAGAGTCTGCTTGTTCGACGCCCCACGTCAAGAGATCAGTAAGCGGTCGGGCGATGTCGGCGAAGTTACCGGCGAATTGACGGAAATAGGAATATAATCCTACAAAACTACGAACGTCCTTGGTTGAGCACGGGGCAGGAATTTCTCGTACTGCTCGCACCTTGCAGAAACGAAAAAAATAACAGCTTACGGACGCGTTGCACATCGCGCACTTTCACCATGTATGTCTCCGCACTGACAACCTGGGTCACCACACCTTCTTCCCAGGAGACACTTTCACCACGCACAGTTTTCACCAAAACACGGTCTCCCACAACAAACATGCGCTCCTGCCCCCGAAACAAATCGCGTTGCTCTTTTAATTTCTTTTGTTTGCTCTGCATGCTTTTTGCGAAATCCGGTTTGAGCAGTGAAAGTTTCACGCGTGACTGGCGTTTCAAAAAAAATTACAGCATATCCACGGGTGAATGATGAAGAGCTTGGGCGAAGCTCCTGAAGCAATGATGGTCTCGGGATCGGCTTCTCGTTGAGCCCGTTTCGCAGCGGCGTCCTTGGCGTGCACTGTCTCGGCATCCGGCTGGCTGCCGCCAAGCGAGCGCCCGGCGCTGCGCATCGTTCATGCTCCACCAACGATCCGACACGCACGGCGACTATCCAGGAGAATGAGAGAGGCGCTCGCTCCCCGCGCAGCCCGCGCAGCAGCCAATCGGAGAGCAGCGGCACTTCTAGCGCCATCTAGCGTCAATTCACACGAGCGCCATATTGCATACAATTCTATTGGACCAACGCCATCTAGGAAATGAGACAAGAAATGGTGATGACGACACGGATTGTGTACAGCGCTATCTAGAATATCGTCCCTGAACTGCAGTTTGTATGTACTTCTATGAGACAGCGCCATCTGCCGTTTACGCCGGACAGAGATACTGCCGTTACGCCGGACAACGGAGACGTGACAAGGTTAGACTAAGAGGAGCTACGCCCCTAAAAGTTCAGCGGGCGATTTGCCTGTCACACTGCTTGGCGTGTTCCAGTAGGCCATGAGAAAGCTATCAATACTTCCTTGCAGCATCGGCCGCTTACCCGAGGCCTAATTCTCAAGCATTTGCTTCAGCGAGGACTTTTTTACAGTTTTTGCCGTTCGTTCAGCAGCACCATAGGATGCCGCGTGATAAGGTGGAATACGAACGTGTTTCACGCCATTGGTACTCAGAAGATCAGCAAACTCAGCTGAGGTGAACTGTGGCCCGTTGTCACTCCCGAGGACTTCTGGCAAGCCGTAGGTGGCGAAGGTACCCCGAAGCTTTTCCAGGGTTTGTACGGCTGACGTTGACGACATAGGCCACACTTCAATCCATCTTGAGAACGAGTCGACCAATATCAGAAACACGTTCGGTGCTTCTGAGCAAAATCTACATGCACGCATGACCAGCATGACCTCTGCGCGTACTGTTCAATGGCCAAATCGATGCCTGGCCACCACACGAAACTTCTAGCCAGCATTTTCATGCGGGTTGTGCCAGGGTGCTCCTCATGTAGCACGTTTAGCGCACGCTTCCTCAGCTGTTCCGGGATTCCAACTCTTGCGCCCCACGTCACACACCCCTGTTCCAGTGATAGCTCATCGCGGCACACATAGTACGATTTAAACTCGTCTGCATACTGCCTAGGCCACCCGTGTAGCGTGAATCGGGCCACACGGCTGAGTGTTAAGCTTCGCCTTCAGAACCTTGCAATCTCGTCCGCGGTCAGAGGGAGGCACTGAAAGATTGATTGCGGAGTGAAACGATGCGCTGCATAGATGAACTTAGACGAAAGACAGATGAACATGAAAGAGACAAGGACCTTGCGCAATAACTTTTATTCAATCGCTTTCGCTCGTCAAATATATACACATATTATGAAAGGTGACGTGTGCAATGACACAAGAAGGAGCAAAGAATCAACAAGAAAGTGTGACGCAACAGCTGCAGTGAGCACGTGCCTTCAAGACATCAAGCAATTCATTGACGTGTGCCAAACCAGTGGTTTAAAAACTTAACTGTGTCAGCATCTAGCGCTACCGATGGTGCGCTTACACAATCGCGGCCCGTTATCTCATTCATTAGGAACGCCTCAACCACTTCTCTCTTCTTTCTGTTATTTCCCACATATGCTAGCTTCTTTGTATTCTTAAAACATGGTATGCGCTTACAGTTAGAACAGTGTGCTGCTAAATTGCCAGAAATCGTCAGCTTACCTACCAAATTTTCATGCTGCCGCAGCCTTTTGTTAAGGCATTGGCCGGTTTGGCCGACGTATGTCTTGCCACATGTAAGAGGTATTTCATAAACTACACCATTTGAGCACTCTACATATTTATACTTGTGCTTTACCTCGCACTTTTAACGCGGTAGCGTTAGAGAGCTCGTGTCGCAGAAATTCCGCTGTCGGCGTCGGCACCGTTGGTTGTGAGCGGAAAATCATCCGTGAGCGAAAAATCGAGAAAGTAGCGAATAAAATAAACGATAAAATCTTCGGCCCCAATGAGGATCGAACCCGGGCCGTTCGCGTGGCAAGCAGGTGTCTTACCACAAAGCCACGATGTTGCTTGCAGCTGCTTCGGACAAAAACACTACATAAATGTCATGTAGTGAAAGGAGTCTCGACGCATTTTGTTCGGCAGGTGTCACGACGAAAACGAGCCCATACGGTAGGCGCATTCGCGAGGCAATCAAACTACGTCGAAAAACGCGGATAGTGCAGCCATCGCCGCTAAATACACACACGAACTTCAGCTCTAAAAATGGACAACTATGTCCATCTAGAGGAAAACATATCAAGCCAACGCAGCAAACGCTAGATAATGTGCTGCCATCTGTGAGGCATTGTGAGAAATATGTCTCGACTTTTCATTGCATCCGAGAGGGCCGGCGCGCGGCGTATATCTTGGAGGCCATGCGACTCTTGCTTTAGATCGAAAGCAAGGAGGTTAAAAAAATTGCTGGAGTGGCGATTATTGCGCAATAGTGAAGCCGTGCCCACCAAAAGATGGCGGCTGCACCCGCCATCTTTCTAGGGGCACGATAAACCATCAGCGTTTGGCGAAGGAAAGCGAACGTTTTCCACGCACGCCAGAGAGTTTAATTATGGTAACTTTTATGGTCAGATACTGCTGTAAGTGTGTCTTTGTGTTACTAGTTTTCGTAAGTAAGCTTCAAAGTCATGGCAAATTTTATTGGACATCAATCGTCAATACTGCACTCGACGGGTTACTTTTGTCGGCAACAAGGATCTTTTATTTTATAATTGACGTAGCATTTACAATAACAGATCAAAGCCATTTGATCTCTAAGTAGGCACCACCAGAAAAGAGCATGTTTGCGAACTCTTTGGTGGGCAAAAGCTGGCTTCACTTTCAATGGCAAGGCGTTTCGAGAGCTTCCACTCCAGAATTTTGTTTTAAACCTCCTTGATCGAAAGCCTGTAAAATTCGCGCGCGCGCGTGCGTGTGTGTGTGTAACAATACACATTAATAAGTATGCACTTAGTGGTTGAAGTGCGCACTAGGGGCCGGATTTCGCTGTCGCGTTCAACTCTTAAAGGCGAAGCTTAAGGGTCCCCCAATTTTTTCCGCGACACCTGCTCATTATTTGCCTTCTTACATAGTCCGCGCAGTATGTACGGAGCTGAAAAAATTACTTTCACCCCGTTCCTTTCCCCCCTTTTTTTTGAGCCCATGTGATACCCCATGTATGTACGGAATGACAGCCATCTTTTCAACACGAAAGTGTTTTATGCCGGGGTCCACCAAGACTTCAGTGACGTATTTCCGTCACGGAAATGACGTCGAAAAAATTTACACGATGAGATGGCAAAGAAAAGAAGTTACGTCAACGGGCGTCGAACCCACGACCGCTCGGTCTGCAATAACAGATGCCGGGCACGCTATCCACTGCGCCACGGTCACAGACTCTGGCGGGTTTACAAACGCGCCATTTATATCTACCACTCTCCCGGTCCGCGGGGTGGTGTTGCCCTCTGGGAGCGGTAAAGTAATTCGTCATTACTGTTACACGTCCGTCCCATTCGGCGCGTTTTCAATAGATGTTCAATTTTGTCAATGCCTTAACACACCGCGATGTGGCGACCTTAGTCCAAGCGTCGTAAAATCGTCGGCCTCGCTCATAGTGACGAGATAATCCAAACCAAAAAATCACAGCATATCCACGGAGTGAATTATGATGAGTGGGCGAAGCTGCGGAGGTTCATCGGTAAACCGTGAATCTTCCGTGAATTCTGCCCAGTACATCATCACCGACGTGAGATCGGGTGCGTTTATACTAAAGGTTCGATGAGAGTTATGACGACTTGCAGCTCACTTTAATTTTACATGTACGCTGTGAATTTTCATTGTTTGATCACGCACAGGAGCAATCGCACACACGCACTACCTTGGAGGTCAAAATCCAGTGCCTATATATACGGGGTGGTCAGTGAACGGTTGTGCAGCGCGAGCGGTCGGTTTTTTCAATCAAGACGCTGCCGCGACGCTGCCTCGCGACGCTGCCTGCGTCGGCGCCGCAGCGCCGCGAGGCAAGATAGGGGCGGGGAGGACCGTAGGAGGACCATGAGGCGATGCGAAGCCGGAGCACCTCCACGATCGCGTTCCGTTGGCGTTCGTTGGGCATGCTACCGACCTCGCGTCGTGGAACGCGAAGAGGGACGCTACGCACGTCGTATCTTCATCTAGCCTGGCCGTTGATTCTCACAGGGCGAGCGGGGAACGCGGTCGACTGGCGGGCGAGAGGGGGGCAGCGTAGGAGAGGAGAGAGAGAAGGGGAGGGGACGCGCATGCGCTCGAGCTCATCGCGGCGGTGCGCAGGAGAGAATTTCGGCATGTCTAGCCCGCGTTTCAGAGGAAGAGTGGAAACGGGGAGGGGAGAGGGGAAGTGGAGAGGGGTATGGGAGAGAGGAAGGTGAGAGGTGAGTGGAGAGGGAAAGGGGAGAGGGGTAGAGGACATGGGGAATGGTGAGGGGGCGTGGAGAGGAGGTGTGTGGAGAGGGTATCCGCATGCGCAGTAAGGGTGGTCACGCCGCACACCACTACCACCGGACAGATACTGCCGTTTACTGCCGGCTGCCGGGAGATACGCCGGACAACGGACGCGTGACAAGGTTAGACTAAGAGGAGCTACGCCCCTAAAATAGCTCTGCGACGCGCGCTTGCCTTAGCTGGCTGTAATTCCGCGTTCCCCGCTCACGCGCTCCCCCGAGAAAAATAGCGGCCGGGCTACCGGGGCGGCACAACGCGCTTTGCGTTTCCCTCTAGTCCGGCCGTAGTGTTCAATCACATTTTAATATGCCGCGGGATGGCGACCAAGTTCTGCGTCCAATATGCGACGCTGTTCTGGCTATCACACCTCGTTCTGTGAAGACGCGTTCACCGTTAACTACTACAGCTACCACAAGGGTTTGTTTAATCATTTAACACGGACGTTAGTCGTCGGGATGGGGTTGTACCACCAATCATCAAAGTGGGTGCATCCACGTTAAACGATGCTATAGCTGCCAGACATCAATATACATTGTGCAAACTCTCTTATATCAATGTACAGTAAACATTCAGTTATTTTTGTAAGGGCACGCTTTACTTTCGTGTTATTCCGATTCCTATGACGAGGGATCAACCACCTTTTTGTATTCTTTGCTGTTTTCTTTGTCCGGTTTTTCTTTGCCACAAATATCCGAAAGCACTTTTTCGCAGACCGAGACGATTAGTGTTTTTGGGTATCCACATTTCAGCAGTTTCTGGACCTGCATAGCAAGTGCGCTATCTTTCTTGTGGTCACAAGATTTTTTGATTGCCTGCCCTACACACGAAGTTACAATCCCTCTCTTGGCCACCTTGAGTGCCCGGATTCGTAGGGCAGAAGTCCCTTCTCTGACCTGGTTTTGTATTCCCAGCACGTGCAGTGTCTCGAAAATAGTAAGCACAAATCTAAGAACTGTAGCTTATCATTATCCGGCAGTTCAGTTGTGAATTCCAAACCTTTGTGCGCTTCGTGAAACAGGTTCAACACTTCTTCGACATTTATAGCGTTAAATTGGTCGTAACTGAAGCAGATAAGGAAATCGTCTACATATCTGAAGCATTTTACTGCCCCCAATTGCCCCAATGCATTCGTAAGCTTTTTATTTCCTTTCCCTAGAAAGATATCCGACAAAACGGGTGCAACATTCGATCCAATGCATATTCCTGCTTTTTGCGTGTAAATGTGTCCTTGGAAGCAAACAAACAGGAATCTCAAGTACAGTTTTAAAAGTTCAAGAAAGTCTCTGACACTTATACCACCCTCACTCTGGAACTTGATGTTTCCATAGCAGTCAATACTTTCCTCAACTGCCGACACGACTTCGTCCTGTGGAATGTTGTAGAAGAGGTCTTTAGCGTCTACTGATATGCACTTCACTGGTTCCCTATCACTGAAGTATGCGGCAACTTCAGCAGAATTGCGCACAAGGAATGGGTCTCGCACTGGTAGTCGCTTCAGATGCACTTGGAGGAAGACCGACACGTTGTGTTGCCAAGACCATTTGTCTTCCAGTATGACCCTGAAAGGGTTGCCCTCTTTATGCGTCTTCACACTAAAGAAGGGGTTCAGGCTCAGCCCATCACTGGACTTCATTTCTTTCGCCAAGGCAGGAAGCCGCGCGTCTTCCACTCGCTTTATCGCTAATTGTCCCGCTTCTTCCAGAACCTTTTTGTTAAATTCTTCTTTCCTTTCGAAATTCTTGGTCATGGCTTCATCTGCCTTATTTAGATACGTTTCTTTATCTATTACTCCGAATGCGCCTGTCTTGTCCGAAATTAGAAGGCCCATGTCATTTTCCCTTAGGAACCTTAGTACGGCATGAGGTTCACTGTTGTTTTTTTCCACGGCTTGCTTTCGATACGTGGCGCATTCCATCTGTAATACACGCCTCTTTTTTGCTCTCCGGAGCCTTTTCTGCTATATCGTACACCATACCCACTAAGTCAGCCTTTTTGGATCGACTGCATACTTCGGTCCAAAGTCGACAAAATACTTTGCGGGAGATCCTTTGAGGTCGGGTTAACAACCGTAGCCTCGTGGTCTGTCTTTCTGTTTTCTTTTTTCGGCAGAGTAGCAAAAAGCAGATCCCAGGCTCTCCTACTTCTTTCTTCAGCCACATCGTCGAAGAATCTACACATTCTTTTAGCAGCACTCTTCGCCAAATGCTTCGCGCATAACATCCTTAAGTGAAGACGGAAAAGGCGTACCTGTCTCCATGTTTCCGCACGGATGAGCTTGCACAGACGTCTAGAAGTGGTCTCTGATGGCGCCATGAGTCCAAACAGAATGTTGATAATCCTTGCAGCCAAGCCTTGCGTCAATGCATACGTGAGGAGCTTTGTTCTGCATCTTGCTTCAATGATGCAGTTCAGAAACTGTTCTATCATAACAAGAGGAGGAGCCGAAGAGACGTTCACGCCCGAAGAACTCGAAATAACGTTTAGTAGTGCTTCCACTGGGGCTAGTTGGTATTGCATTGCGAAGTGAAACGATGCGCTGCATAGATGAACTTAGACGAAAGACAGATGAACATGAAACGGACAAGGACCTTGCGCACTAAGAACTTTTTATTAGTCGCTTTCGCTCGTCAAATATATACACAGATTATGAAAGGTGACGTGTGCAATGACACAAGAAGGAGCAAAGAATCAACAAGAAAGTGTGAAGCAGCAGCTCCAGTGAGCACGTGCCTTCAAGACATCAATCAATTCATTGGCGTGTGCCAAACCAGTGGTTTAAAAACTTAACTGTGTCAGAATCCAGCGCTACCGATGGTGCGCTTACACAATCGCGGCCCGTTATCTCATTCATTAGGAACGCCTCAACCACTTCTCTCTTTTTTCTGTTATTTCCCACATGTGCTAGCTTCTTTGTATTCTTAAAACATGGTGTGCACAGCTCCAGTGAGCACGTGCCTTCAAGACATCAAGCAATTCATTTTCTAGCATTCCATTTCTGGTGTGGCATACTTTTCTTCTTCTTCTGGCACGACGCACTTGGGACATAAACTAGTAGTGGGTAGTCTGCTGTAGAGAAAGAAGAGGTAGTTGGAACAATGGCGGAGATACAATAAAAACCGCGCTGTGTTTTCGGAACCGCGTTTCAGTGTGCTATACTGGCATTCCATTCGCCTTCCTGAGGGAAGCCGGCCGAAGTGCCGAATGAAGCGTGACTGTAGAATGCCACTGATAGCTCGTGCATGTTGTAGCCTCTGGTGAGCTAGAAAGCCTGCAGGACCGCGACCCCATCGGGTACGATTCAAGCGAATCTAATAGAGAAAGGGAGAACGGTCATTTTGAGTAGTTTTGCACGGGCGTGTAACATAAAGTAAATCGTTTTTTTAGGAGAGCAGACTTCATTAATTATAACTTTGTAAGTTACGAGTGGCGGTATGAGGTTACAAAAAAAAAAGAAACGCCGCATAGAAATGAAGTCTAAGAGAAAGGAGAATGGTCAGTTCGAGTATTTTTGCACGTGCGGGCAAACTTAGATTGCTCATTGTTTTGTTAGGAGTGTAGAATTCAGCCAGTTTGGTTTTGCGGGTTACGAGATGTGCTGTAAAGTTTTGAGAAGAAAAACCACGCAGAACTAAAGGCTGAAGAGAGCAGCGAAGTTGTTTAATCATTAGGATGAACTTCTGAAGAAGAGGTTTTTAGCGCGAAAACTGTAAATTTCCTGGTTTTGAAATGTTTAGTCCGATATCGTATGCGTTCACTTTCATGTCGATTTGGGGTGAATAGGCATTTGAGGAGAGATATCAGCATAAGACCAAATCAGTTTCCGAAATGAGTTGGGCACTGAGCGGTGCAGTTTTCGTTACGCGCTATTAGAATTGGCAAGCATTTGGTGCAAGGTTTTAGCATAAAACCAATGCAAATGTTTGAGGTGCTTTTGAAGTGTATTGCACCTGGGGTTATTAATTTTTTTGGGTTGTACAATGTGTGTTGTAACGTAACGTAAGGATCAGCTTTTAGAAGAACTTAGAGGGATTAGGTGAGCGGTTAATATACTTTGTGTTTTGCAACGCTGTATGAATAAGAGTAATTGAAGCGCTCAGGAGAGCTCAGTAGTATTATCAGAGGCGTTGGCATGGGAGATAAATTTAACCGAACGAACCCGTTCGAAGGCAGTGTTTATCCCGTTATGTTTTGTTCTTTTCTTTGAAGAATTAGTTATCAAGTGATCACATGAGCGGATCATTAAGCTTTTCCTAACGTTGAGGTGTGAGCGATCGTACTGAGGTATTAGGCGCGGTCGAACCTTTTGTTAGGGTTCTGACTGTAAAGGAAGAGAAGATCGTTTTGCAAGTTCAATCGTAGACTATTTAGGTCACGGCGTAGGCCTCGGTGTTGGGAAACCTGGTGAGCTTAAGAGCTCGGGAGTAGCAGACTATCCGCGGCCCAAAACAAAGACGGACGAAGGGGCGTTTTGCGTCTCGCTGGAATGGCAATCATTGCATCCGAGTGTATTAATCGTTGGCCACCCCTTGACCGATGTTCTTCGCGGGACAGAACAGGCGAAAGTAGTCTATGATGAAAAGAAGGAAGCTGCCTTCTTAAGCGTGAAGGTGGTACTGATTAACCGTCCGGTTTTGCGAGCTCACGATTACGACCGAGAATTCACGGTCCAGAGTTATGCGAGTGATCGAGGCCTAGGTGCCGTTCAATGTTAGAAGGATGACGAAGATAATGAAAATCTCGTGCTCTACTTGAGCCGAAAATTGAGCTCTCGCGAGATGGCGTACTGCGCTTCAGAAGAGGAGTGCGCTTGCATTATGTGGGCCATTCATTAGTTGTAGTGTTATCTCGGAGGCGTCAAATTCAGCGTAGATACGGACCGTTATCCCCTTGCCTGGCTGCAAACTGCGACATCTAGGAACAGTCGCCTTCTGAGGTGGAGTTTGATTCTTCAGCAATATCATTTCGACATTAAGTATAAGGAGGGCAAATTGAATGGAAACGCTGACGCGCTTAGCCGCTCTTTCTAAGCGATTCTGGGGTGGTCTTCCCAATGTCTCGAAATTGATATTTGAGTTTTTTTTCTTTTTCGTGCAACTATTTGTTTGTTTGAGTAATGTAGCACGTTTGGTTTCTCAGCATAAGTGAGTCCTGAGAGTTTTGAGTGTCAGCTTTTCATATAAAGCTAGTAATGAAAGTTTGTTTACCAACCCTCTTTTGGCCTGGTTTACTCGGAGGCGGCCGAGTGCTTGCTCTGCATGTGGTTGAGTTTCAGAGAGGCCGAAGAATTTGGGTTGCAACTGACCAGACTATGCTTCAAGCGAAAACAAGCTTTGGGCATTTAACGGTGGCGAATTCCGTCGACCCTTCGAGCAGCAGCGGTAGCTGCTACCCTCCGTTTCTCTACTGGCGAGGGAGGAGGCTGTTATGACTGGCAGTCGGTGCCGACGCGCTGGCCATCAGAATCGGCGGGCGAGACGTTCTCACACTGCTAGAACACCTGCATCTTTCCTGGAAACGGCGTTCCCGGGATGGCAAAGCCGGAGACAATGGGCCACCTGGGCTTGATTTGGTATGCTGCCGAAACGACATGACCTGTATATTTGGACAGGAGTCGCCGCAGACCCTTTTCTGCCTTCGGGGAAGAATGGGAGGAGCAAGCACGTTCTGCCTTCGGGGAAGAATCGGAGGAGCAAGCACGAGGAACCTGTTGTCCTGTTTCCCCCACCTGCGTGCCGTCGACCACCGGACCCTTGCTCCTTCAAGAGTGCAACGACCCCTCAGCGACAGTGAAATGGACTGTGCCATGGTGGGTGGGGTCGTGTGTGTGATTGGTGGTCATCAAGAAGGAGGAGCCAGCCGGAGGGGTTAAAACGACGGTGCTGAGTGAGAAATGGGGCTCTGAGCCCTCGGTAACAGGCTCATCCAGTTCGCTCGTCACGGAACTCTTTCCTTGTAACTATGTAATTGTTGTACAAAAAGTGCCAGTAAATATGTTTATCGTTTTCCCCACTTGCTAGCAGCATTTCCTCAACCCGGAGACTCGACTACGCTACCAAACGGAGTACGGGTACGACGCTGCCCTATCGTAGCAACAACTTGGTTGCCGAGGAGGGACGGATCTAAATACCTGTCGCAACAACTGGCTCCAACGGTGGGATGGATCCAAATACCCAGGCACGACAACGTGTACAAGTCCTCTGGTCTCGGAAGTGAATAATGATCCGTCTTCGGAGAAGGGTTTACTGTTGTTTTGTAGTCCCCACATAACCGGGCACTGCCGTGTTTACAACAGTGACTAGTGGCATAGCCCAGTCACTGCGCATTACCGGGCCCAGCATGCCTGTTTCCACATGTTCCCGCAGCTGCTGCTCAACTTTTTCCTGCAGTGCAAATGGGACTGGCCTAGCGGGGCAGAACATCGGCGTGGTGCCCGGTTTTAAGACTATCTGTGCTTGAAACTTTTGTATTGTTCCGAATTTTGCTGAGAACACGGCAGGGCACTTTTGTTTGAGACGCGCAACTCTGTCTTCGACCACAATCTGGCCAATCTCCAGCCAGTCAAGTTTTAGACGTTCTAGCCAATTTCTCCCGATGAGAACGGGTAACTTCCTACCGTTGTCCTTAACAACAATCATGGGTAACGTCATGCTCTGGTCTTTGTACTTCACAGCCACGTCACACTGCCCTTTCAGCTGTATTTGCTCCCCAGTATACGTGCGAAGTGACATTTTGCACGGTTCACATTTCACGTGTGAAAACTCAGATTGGTAAACTTGCACCGGAATAATAGTGACTGCCGCTCCCGTGTCAATCTGTATGTTCAGTGCGCGCCCTTCTACGCCCTGTTAAAAATTCCAACAGCCTTTTGTCTGAGGGAATACGTAATTTGGGCCTGCTGGAACCGGCCTGCTGGCACTGGCCTGCTGGCACTGGTCTACTGGCACTGGCCTGCTGGCACTGCCCTACTGGCCAGTGCCATTCACATTTCACGTGTGAAAACTGAGATTGGTAAACTTGCTTCGGAATAATAGTGACTGCCGCTCCCGTGTCAATCTGCATATTCAGTGCGCGCCCTTCTACGCCTATTAAAAATTCCAACAGCCTGTTGTCTGAGGGAATACGTAATTTGGGCCTGCTCGAACCGGCCTGCTGGCACTGGCCTGCTGGCACTGCCCTACAGGCACTGGCCTGCTGGCACTGGCCTACTGGCCAGTGCCATTCACATTTCACGTGTGAAAACTGAGATTGGTAAATTTGCTCCGGAATAATAGTGACTGCCGCTCCCGTGTCAATCTGCATATTCAGTGCGCGCCCTTCCTCGCTGACTTCATAACAGGATTGGGTCGCAATAACCAAATGGTATAGTTCACGCTCCGAGTCCTCGTCAGAACATTCGAGTGCATGCGTACTCTTAGGGTTCGCGCTAGCATTTGGGCACATGAGTTTCAAACGACTTCTGAAGACTTCCGACAGATAGAGTTTTTGTACCAACACACTTCAGATGAGTGTCCCCTGCCGCACCGCTCACAATTTTCGCTCTTGCGGACTTTGCTTCCCTTGGGCTTAGCTGGTCTCCGGTCTTGACGCGGTCGGCCATTGTACGTGCACTGATGCCTTTCGTTCTCTGGACCGCATTTGCTCAGTGCCTCGTGCCGCGAGTTCCCTGTCCAGGGCAATTTTACACACGCCATCAAATGTCAGCTCTCGTTCAGCAAACAGCGCGCACTGGGTTTCTTCGTTCCGTATCCCAGCAACCAGTCTAGCTTGGAAGGCGTCTTGCAAGAAATCGCCGTAGTTGCACTTCCTAAGTGTTCCACGATGAACCCTTCGACACTTTCCCCCTCCTGCTGTACGCGCCGGTTGAACTTGCACCGTTCCGCTATTACTGAGCTTCTGGGGCGGTAGTGCTCTTTCAGCAGACGCTTGATTCTTCGTACGACTTTTCTCCCGGGGCCTCTGGCACAACCAGACTTCTTAGCACTTCATAAGCCTCTGAGCCTATTACTGTCAAAAAGACGGGAAGGCGCTTGGCCTCGGCTATGTCATTAGCCGTTAAGAAATGCTCGAAACGGTCTATGTGCGACTCGACGTTTTGCGCTTTGGGACGAACTGCGCTATTTTCCCAAGTGGCGGCATTTCGAGAATATTAAATATGATTGCTACTTATGGGGTCGGTGTTTCCTTGCTTCCGCTGGCTGCGAGCTCGACGTCTCGTAGCCGTTGCTCCGACGAGTACCTCTGCAGGGCGCTGGGAGCACGTACTTGGGCGTTCACTGGACGAATGCGTGGCTCGCTTGCCTCCGTTCTGTCCGCCCGGCCGCTCGACTGCCGCCTACGCGAGTACGCAGGAACCTCGTCGCCAGTTGTAATAACGTTATCAATCAGCCCGGTAGGAATAGAATACGTGTGTTCAGCGCCGATGTACAGACGGGTCCAGTGTTAGAGGGAACACTTGCGTGCAGGGCATGTTCGGATTACGCTCTCTTGCAAAAGCATAGTGGCTTATATTTGAATAAGACTACTGGTGGTTGACAGTCGCTACTCCTTTTGACAGAACAGTGCCATGCACGAACGAAGTTTCCCCATCCACTTGCCGTTAAGGGGTCAGTAGTATGAAGGGCGCCCATTCGAGTGTTCCCTTTAACAGCGGACCGTACTGTACATATATATACCGACATGTGACGTCACATAAATTGCATACAGATTGTCAGCCAGATATACACGTGGCGCGACATGCTGCGCTAGCACATGTACCAACAGGCCCAGCAACAGATTATCCTGCTCGTACCGTGTCTGGATCCGGTTGATTACCGGCAGCATTCACAATATGGCCGAGTACAGTGATTTGGCGCCGTCCGAAACGGCATTTTGCAGAAATTAGCTGGAGAGCGGCTCTTCGAAAGACATCCAGAACGGCCGACAGACGTGTGAGATGGCTGTCAAACGTAGGCGAATAGACGATGACATCGCCAAGTAATATAATCAGACAGACCACTTATGAAGCAAGCTCAAGCAGTTGAGGAAGAAGACGAGAGAATTCAGGCCAGGGGGACTGGAGAGAATAAAGAAGTTAGAAATGGCGACATGAAGAGCATCGTCTCTTTATTATGTGCGGTCTTGTTACATAATTTGGCGCAGCCGACGACAAGAGACGCCAGGTGGGTGACTTTCTTCGTGGACGACCGCAGCGACTCTGCGGTATTCAAGAAATATCAAGTCGAGGACGACGTGGCCGTGGAGCTTCCCGAATATGTGACTACAGGTGAGCTTCTAAACCTCATTTCGACCGAAGCCTCCCTGTCTTCAGAGGAACTTTTGAAGCGAGATTTCGTGAAAGTCAACATTCCTCTAAGAAGGTTCAACGAGCCGATGCTAACACCACTAGAGAGGAATTTCACGACCTGTCCAGCGCCGTCTGGCGAGTTAACGACAGTACGGAGAGCCATTGCATGTCAACAGCAGAAAATTGTGCAGCAAAACGTTGTTATTGAGACTCTCGTCGCAGACTTGACGAAGCGGGCAAAGCTATCATCGCGACTAATCGAGCCAGACATATTCGACGACGCGTCCGACAATCCAGAAGCGTGGATAGCTTTCAGGATCTGCGTTTCGTGGCGTAGTGGCTAGCGCCACTCGCTGCGGAGGAAGAGGTCCCTGGTTCGATTCCGCGCTTCGGAAGCATTTTTCTGAATTATTTTTCTTTGGGGCTTTTTTATATATATATATATATATATATTGAAAGACGCAGGACGACCGGACCAGATGACGCCAGCAGAACCGTTTAATCCGCAGTGTCTGCCTCGGCACACAACACCAAGAAGAAAAATAACAATGATGATGGCTATGTACAAGTGAGAAAGATGAAGTACGTTAAATGTGCTTACACTAATTTCCCCCCCTCTTCGAAGCGGCCAGCCTGGCTGCAACTCAAAGATCGGTAGAACGAGCAATAAAAGGCTTCATGCGGGAGACATGAACAATTTCTGTGGTACGACGACGGTGGTCAGTGACGGCCTGAAGCGGGGTGACGAGATAGTTCACGGGAGAAGTTTGTCGTAGAACGGTGTAGGGGCCAATGTACCGGTGCAGAAATTTCTCGCAAAGCCCAGACGTCGGAAGCGGGGTCCATAGCAAGACCTCATCTCCGGGATGGAAGGCCACGTCGCGTCGTTTACTATCGCAGCGATGTTTTCGTTCCTCCTGAGTAGCTTCCGTGTTTCGACGAGCAATTTCACGGCAATGCGCGACTCGAGCTGCAAACTCTTCTGGTAGGGACGCATTGCACGGAGCAGGGGCAAAAAAGAATGCTGTGTCGAAGACGGAGGAGGCAGATCGTCCGTACACGAGGAAGAAAGGACTGTAGCCAGTAGATCGTTGTGTCGCAGTATTGTAGGCGAAGGTGACGAATGGCAAAATGTTGTCCCAGTTTTTGTGGTCAGGACGTAAGTACATAGATATCATGTCAGAGAGCGTTCGGTGGAAGCGCTCAGTAAGGCCGTTCGTCTGCGGGTGGTATGTAGACGTGGTTTTATGCTTCGTATTACTCGCCTGCGGAATTTCGTTGAGAACCTCGGAAATGAAGGCTTTGCCACGGTCACTCAAAAGAACGCGAGGAGCTCCGTGGCGCAATACGATGGACTGCAAGAAAAAGTCAGCGATTTCTGTAGCGGTACCAGAACGAAGAGGCGCAGTCTCGGCGTATCTTGTTAAGTGGTCGATTGCAGTGACGATCCAACGGTGACCGGACGGCGTCAACGGCAAGGGACCATACAAGTCAATTCCGACAAATTCGAAAGGTGTGGTCGGACAGGAAAGAGGCTGAAGGAAACCGGCGGTAGGGGATGTGGACCGCTTACGGTGCTGACACGACGCGCACGAGCCCACGTATTTGGCTACCGTTGTGGATAAGCCAGGCCAAAAAACAGCGGGTCTTGATGCGGTCGTAGGTCTTGCGGAATCCTAGGTGAGCCGGCAGCAATGTCATCGTGAAATGCTTCCAAAACTTGAAGACGAAGGCAGCGGGGCAGGACTGGCACCCACTTGTTACCCGTGGAATGATAAATATGGCGATGAAGCACCCCATCTTGCAGGCGAAATTGTCGCAGCTGGCGTCGCAAGCGGCTGTTGGGTGGCTTAGTGATGCCGCGAAGGTGATCAATGAAAGTTCGACAGTAGGAGTCTGCCCGCTGAAGCGAACGGAAATCGGAGCGCGAAGAAAGTTTCATCTGATCCAGCGAGGTGATCGAGAGATGGTGTGAGGCAGGCGGGACGTCGGAGCCAGTCGAGGGAGATGCGGAGGACGCCTTGTCAAGAGAGAACGAAAGTGGGCATCGGGACAGCGCGTCGGCATCATGATGACATTTGCCAGACTTGTACGTGATAGTAAAATTGTACTGTTGCAAGCGTAATATCCAGCGCCCTAGACGTCCTGACATATTCTTCATTGATGACAGCCAACACAGTGCGTGATGGTCGGTGACGATGGTGAAGTGCCGGCCGTAGAGGTACGGGCGAAATTTCTGTATCGACCAGACGATAGCCAGGCATTCCTGCTCCGTGATCGTGTAGTTCCTCTCAGCTGGTGACAGGGTCCGGCTAGCGTATGCCACAACCTGCTCTTTAGAGGCGGCATCACGCTGCAGAAGCACTGCACCGATACCTTGTGCGCTTGCATCAGTGTGGAGAATAGTGGGCGCTCTCTCGTCAAAGTGGCGAAGCACTGGTCCGGAAGTCAGGCGTCCTTTGAGGGTTTCAAATGCATACTCGCAGTCGTTCGACCATGCGAATGAAGCACCAGCGACTAAGAGCTTATTTAGGGGAGCCGCTATGGTAGCAAAGTTGCGTATAAAGCGACGAAAGTAGGACGCCAGGCCAAGAAAGCTGCGCAACGTCTTTTGGTTGGAGGGTCGAGGGAACTGCAGTACAGCTGTGATCTTGTCAGGGTCTGGCTGGATGCCGTCTTTGGAAACGACGTGACCGAGGACTTTGATACTTTTGCTGGCGAATGTGCACTTTTTTGTATTTATCTGAAGGCCAGCACTGGAAAGGCACTGAAGTACCTCGTCTAATCGTTGAAGATGTTGGGCAAAAGGTAGATGAAAAAACAACGATATCATCTAAGTAACATAGGCAGGTCTTCCATTTTAGGCCACGAAGAACAGTATCAATCATGCGCTCAAATGTGGCTGGAGCGTTGCACAGGCCAAAGGGCATTACATTAAATTCATAAAACCCGTCCGGCGTAGCAAAGGCTGTTTTTTCTTTGTCTGCCTCGTCCATAGGGATTTGCCAATAGCCTGATCGCAGGTCAAGGCTGGAAAAATATTTAGCCCCTTGGAGAGTGTCCAAAGCGTCATCAATTCGAGGCATGGGATATACGTCCTTGCGTGTGATCTTATTTAGCGCTCGGTAATCAACACAGAAACGAACGGAGCCATCTTTTTTCTTCACTAAAACGACCGGAGAAGCCCAGGAACTGGAAGATGGCCGTATTATATTTCGTGATAGCATGTCGTCAACTTGTTCTTCAATGACTTTTCTTTCCGACTGCGAAACACGATATGGCCGACGGCGTATAACACCAGAACCGTCTGTTTCGATGCGGTGTACAGCAACGGAGGTCCGGCTCAGTGTTGTGGCACAGCTATCGAAGCAGGCTTTGTGCTTAGCTAAAAGCGCCAATAGCGCTTCGGACTGCGCAGATGTTAGGTCAGGGCCGATGACTGCTCGGAAAGAGGAAGCACTCGAACCTGAAGCTGGTACTGGCGATGACGACGGGCAAAGTGCTGCGATGGAGGTCAGTGGAGAGGCATCTATCGTCGCCACAGTCATCCCCTTGGGCAACAGCATGAATTCTGCAGTTGTGTTGCAAACCGGCAGGAGAGCGCGGCCACAGGCCAACCGGAGGAGACAAGAGGTGACGAGAATCCCACGCGATGTGCAGCGAGAAGAAGGGGCAACTAGTGCGTCACCGTCGGCGATTTGGCTAGATGTGACAGCTACCACGTGTTCGTGACCAGGGCTAAGGACGCAGTCTTCAGCGACAGCCAAGTTGAAGATCGAGGGTGACGGGGCCGAAATAGATGCATCCGATGTATCCGTGATGTGAACGACGTTCTCCTTACATGATATAACGGCGGAAGCAGAATGTAGGAAGTCCCAACCGAGGATAAGTTCATGGACGCACGTGGGTAACACAATCATATCGATGTGGTGACGTATGCCGTCGATGAAAACACGAGCCGTACATTGTCCGTCGGGTTGAATCACTACGTTATTTGCGCCGCGCAACACAGGGCCTACATAAGGTGTTCTGACTTTACGGAGCCGCGAGCACAAGTCACTACGCAAAACAGAAGTGGCGGCACCGGTATCGACAAGAGCTTGCACAGGCACACCTTCAAGAGTCACTGACAACATATTGGCCGGACGAACAGGAGGTATTTGAGATGATCGACAGGACGCAGTTTTCCCTCCAAAAACTGCAATCCTTAGTTTTCCGAATTTTGGTCAACGAGGCGGGAGATAGGGCGAAGCGGCGAGGCAGAGCGGCGGTAGGGCGAAGGAGAGCGTCGTCTAGAAGAACGGGAGTCCTGACGTGGACGCGGGGACGCTGGAGGAGACGGAGACCGGTGCTGCGTGAAAGGGTAGAAGTCTGGGTTATAAGGATCAGGTCTTCGGATTCGGTCTCGCTCGAACTCAGTATAGCCGCGGCGTTCATCCTGCTGGCGGCGACGGCAGTGGCGAGATATGTGGCCACGTATACCGCAGTAAAAACAGACGGGTCGGGATGAACGCCATTCGGGGTACGAAGGTGCAGCAGGTGCTCGGCCGCTCACAGAAGCCAACTGGCTACAGGCAAGGTCAGTAGGTCCAGATGTGACGGCAGCAGGCGGCATTGCAGCAATGTCGGCGTATGTGGGCATCAGACGCGCTGTTTGAGCAGTCGACGGTGCCGGTGTCGTCATGGCTGCCATAGCAGCGTATGTGGGTATCGGGCGTGCTGGTGGAGCGACAGGAACGGTCGGCGACGACATGGCTGCCAACTCCTGCCTCACAAGGTTGCGTAGGTCGAAAGGTGGGCATGGAGAGGAGGCAGCAGTTGATCGTCTCTGTTCCTGCTCTTGAAGTTCTTCGCGGATGATGTTGCGGATGAGGGCTCGTAAATCAGAGTGAGACGTGAGGCGAGGATCGCTGTCTTGTTGAAGTCGAAGGGACTGCAGCTCGTCCAGGCGCTGGCATGTCGAAGTAATGTCTTCAACGGTAGTGGGATTGTGAACAGCCAAAGCGTTGAATGCAATCGTGCCTATTCCTTTGAGAATGTGGCGAACGCGTTCAGCTTCCGTCATTTCGCTGTTCGCGCGACGGCAGAGGGCCAAGACATCCTCGATGTACGAAATGTATGGCTCGTGTGCGAGTTGAACACGTGCAGCGAGCTTCTGTTTCGCGGTCTCGGAACGGCCCGATGATGATGCGAAGATTTGTCGCAGTTTGATGGCAAAAGTGGACCAATCGACGAAGTCAGTTTCGTGATTGAAGTATCACGTTTTCGCAACACCGGTGAGATAGAAGGGGACATAAGTCAATTTCTCGGCTTCAGTCCACCGATTGACTGAACTCACGCGGTTGTAGATGTCGAGCCAGTCGTCGACGTCGTCACCACGAAGACCCGCGAACACGGGTGGTTCGCGTTGAGCGCTTGTGACAGTGGATGATGGGGGAGTAGCCGGTGGCATCGGTGTGGTAGCGTTAGGGCTAACAGTTAGGTCCGATGGCTGCATATCTGTGGGGGTAGCCGGGCGCAAGCGGCGACCGGATCGTAGCTCCAGGTAGGACACGAACGTAGGAGGACGTCGGGATCTTGACGAACCTCCACCACTGTGAAAGACGCAGGACGACCGGACCAGATGACGCCAGCAGAACCGTTTAATCCGCAGTGTCTGCCTCGGCACACAACACCAAGAAGAAAAATAACAATGATGATGGCTATGTACAAGTGAGAAAGATGAAGTACGTTAAATGTGCTTACAATATATACATACTTATACATATACGGCGCATGACGGTGGCGACGGCGACGGCAAAATCCAGCCGAGACTGTCCATATAATTGCTATCGCAATAAAAGGCTCGTCCATCACTCTTTCAGAAGCCCTCTCGATTTCGCGAGAGGATGAACTTGTACGTGTGCAGTTGGAGCAATTCGCTCCGCACTCAGTGCAGCAACTTTCTGCTGCGGGGGGCCATGGCGCCGGTCCTTTGTTTCACGGGACGCGCCAACATGGCGGCCCTTCTTCTTCGTCTCGGCGCGGCGGTCAATATGGCCGCCCGCCTGCACAGTCCTTTCGTGGCGGTCAACATGGCGGCCCCTCCGCATCGCGGGGTCGGGGAAGCCGTCAACATGGCGACGCCATGTCGCCGAATTCATTCTTTCCGGATCAGCATCGAGCTTTGGGCTCGCGTCCGCATTCTCCTTCACATAGTACAACCGCACACTGTTTTCTTTGCGGGTCGGCTCGGCACTTAGCCAACTTTGCGCAGTGTCCCGCGAGGAACCGCACTTGTCTTGCGTGCGGAAAAATAGGACATTTTCAGTCCGTCTGCAATTCCTGCCCTGCAAATCTTCATCAAACAGTTTCTTCAGCTGTTCCTTCGAGCACTGGCCAGACCAATACGGTCACGGTTTTAAACGTGGATAGTCTCCACTCAGCTCCGGAACCCCGCGTCGTGGTTTCTGTAGAGCACGTTCCTTTGTCGGTCTTGGTTGATACCGGTGCTTCAACATCTTTACTTAGTACCGAAGATTTCTTCAAAAATTTTCCTGGGATTCGCTTGGTGAAATCCAACTTTCGTCTTCAGAATTACTCTCGGCAGGTCATTCCCAACTGCGGACAGTTTGTTGCTAACATTTCTTACGGTGACACCAACGCCCCGGTCTTGTTCCACGTCACTCCGCGTGGTCTATCACTTCTTGGCCGTGACGCAATTCGTTCTTTGGGCATCAACATCTGCGGTGCCACGATGTCCTGCTTTCCTTCGGGGACGGGTCCGACCTTGCCTGCTACTACAGCGGTGACTGCTCGTTCTGCTTCCGAGCCGGCATGTGCTTCCCCTGCAGTTCCTCCTCCTCCTGTGTATACTCCGACTGCACCTTCTCCGTGTGTACAGCTTCCTACAGCGTGTGCGTCTCCTACGTGTGCTCCGCCCGCGCGTGTGCTTCCATCGACGCTGCCAGTTTCGCCCCTGTGTGGTGAATCTGCGTCTCCGACGGATGCCACTGCCGTGTGCCCGGCCAGTGCTTCCTTTGTGCGTCCGACTGTTCCACCTCCGCGATTGCCTCTCTGTACCAGCAAAACATTTCTTCAAGGGGGGGAGGCCTCCCCAGCTCGTCGAGCTGGATCAGGGGATGTGGTGTTCGTGTTGTGCTCAGTTTCGGTTTCGGAATGCCATGTAAAGATGCCAGGGGGCGCCGCTCTGGTGTCGATATTCAACCGGCGCACTTGTAAAGAAAGAGTGTGTGAGCAGTACTCGTTGAGTGCGGACGTTCTTCTTTTCTTCGGCGCTTCGCGCCAACTCGCGTGTTCGGGGTTGACGAACGCGTCCCCGCCGGCCGCGTTCGTCACCGCCGGTCGTCTTCGCCTGCTTTCTTCGTCGGGACCACCAGCCGCCGACACAGCAACCTGCTGACCTTGAAATGCGTCATTTAGTTTTCTGTCACGCGCAGCCAAATAATAGTCGGACAGCACCGGCGCTATGCAGGAGCCGATAGAAATTCCATTTTTTTTAATGTACACTTCGCCTTCCCATTCCGCAAATGTTGAATGCAAGTAAGTTGAGAGGAGTTCGATGAATTGGCTGCTGTGAATACCGGCGCTATTCTGAAATCTGGTGACACCGTGCTCGTCAATGCATTCGCCCACACTTTTCATTAGGTCGTTGTGCGGGATACTGTAATATAAATCTTTTATGTCAGCAGAAAAAAGCCGAAAGCCGTCACTTGACTGGGTCGTGTTCCTAAAGAAGTCTATTACCTGACCGGAGTGCCTCCCCAACAAGTATCCTTGTATCCAACAAGTATCCAAAATGGCTGTGCAACCCACGAGGACGCGCCCGGAACTGTTCGCTATGGTAAGACAAGTTGCTTCACGTGTTCCGGAGACCGAAATGCACAGGTGCATTTCAGAGGGACTTCATGTGCTTGAAAGGTACAAGCCTCAGAGTACTAGGATTCCACTCCGCCAAACTGTTTCTTATCTCAAAGAAAATTCGTTGTCTTTGTTGGCAGCTGACAAAGACGGTGGTTTCGCCGTTCTTCAAAAAAGCTTGTACAATCGTAAGGCATCTGAAGCTGTCTTGTCAGTCTTTCAAAAGTGCCCTGATGTTTCCCCCAGAGAATGCTAAATAGAAGACTATAAAGTTGGTAAACAGCAAAAATTGGAAGAACTTGGGAAGTCTTTGGGAGCGAAAAGAAAGCTAGGTCTAGACTTATTCTTTGCTGCAAAAACGCATAAACCTGAGTGCCCGCTTCGGGTAATTATCTCTGAGACAGGAACCTGGCAGAAATGTCTTGCCAATTTTTTGCAAGAAAAGCTTAAACTTTTAACTATCGATGACCCTTACCTGATTCGAAACTCCGGTCAGGTAATAGACTTCTTTAAGAACACGACCCAGTCAAGTGACGGCTTTCGGCTGTTTTCTGCTGACATAAAAGATTTATCTAACAGTATCCCGCACAACGACCTAATGACAAGTGTGGGCGAATGCATTGACGAGCACGGTGTCACCAGATTTCAGAATAGCGCCGGTATTCACAGCAGCCAATTCATGGAACTCCTCTCAACTTACTTGCATTCAACATTTGCGGAATGGGAAGGCGAAGTGTACATCCAAAAAAATGGAATTTCTATCGGCTCCTGCATAGCGCCGGTGCTGTCCGACATTTATTTGGCTGCGCGTGACAGAAAACTAAATGACGCCTTTCAAGGTCAGCAGGTGACTAGAGTTTTTAGATACGTCGACGATTTTTGAGTGGTTTTACAGTGTGATGACAAGGATTTTGATTCCGCAGTATCTAACGTTATGGCCACATTTGCTTCGTGCCTCGCACCATTGTTACTAACGTACGAGCTGCCCATTAGCGGCTATATTAGGTTTTCAGACCTTGGGGTATACGTTTCGCCTGATCACATATGTTGGGCTTATGAACCAAGGGGCAACAAACCCGTCCTCCCTTACCAATCCGCGCACTCCAAACTTGTAAAGAGAGCAATTGCCAGATCATGCTTCCTTGGCGCCCTCCAGAAATCCTGTCCGCACAAAGGTGATGCCAGCTTCACCAACCAGGTGAGCCGCTTTAGGCGCTCTGGGTATCCGACGAACCTCTTGGTTTCGGTCGCAGAAGGCTTGCGAAAAAAGAAAACAAGTGCTGCCGCAAGCAGGAACCACCGGCGTACGGTGGTGATACCTTATGTACACACCATTTCGCACAATCTGCGAAAGATAGGCCGAAAAGCCGGTGTCGACGTTGTGTTCTCGGCACCAGTGCGATTGTCGGGCCTGTGCAAAAAGGTGAATGGCGCTAAGACGCACACGCAATCGTGTGAAATCAAGCACCGCAACCCCTACGTCGCATGCACAGAAGAGGTGATCTACAAGATCCCTCTGACCTGTAACAAGGTGTACATTGGTCAGACGGGCAGGTGCATAAACACACGGCTAACGGAACACAACCGCCACTTTGCAGCAAAAGATTCTGGGCATTTGACCTTCCATTGTAGGGACTGTGGCTGTGCTCCCACTTTAACAGGTACGTAGATTGTGCGCAAGGAACGTAAGAAAGAAACCAGAGAGGTAATCGAGGCCATGGAAATTGACAAATGGAAAGATAAGTGTATCAGTTGCCCCTCATTTGCGTTCTCTGAAAAAGCGCGCCGATACCTTGGTATGTAACCACATACTCTGTGGAAAAAAATGTTTTATCATAACCACGTGTTTCTTTGCTTTTTGTTGTTTTTTTCTGTAGTTTTTTTTTTGTTGTGCCTTTATTTGTGCGGTTTCCTCGGGTTTTTCGGTCCTCATCGTATCCACTGCTGTCAGAGCGCATGTGCGTGTTCACATACATAAGCCGGGTCTTTCGACAACAAATCACCAGTTGCAGTACAGCGCTTGTGTTTGCGTCGTTTTTGTGTACGTGTTCGTTGCCTTTTGTGCGCTGCCTATTCGAGGCCGTTCTAAAGGCTGTTCGGTACTTCCGCTCTTACCTGGAAAGTCGAAAATTCAAGTTATACACTGACCACGAGGCACTTACACACCTTTTGAAAATGGCACAGCTGAAAGGAAAAGTCGCACGGTGGGTAAGCGAGCTACAACAATTCGACTTTGAGGTGAACCATCGCCCGGGAGCTTCAATGAAAGGCGCCGATGCAATGTCCAGGCTGGGGATCATCAGGCTTGTTGATGTACAATGGCAAACAATAAGTGCAGCCAAACTTTGGGAAGGGACTGAAGCTTTACAACTCACACAAACCGGAAGAATCGCAGTGCCTCCTACACTAATTCCGAAAATTCTGGTCCTTTATCACACAAGTTCTCATTCAGGTGGTCACGATGGTTTCTGGCGGACCTACATGAAGCTGACCAAACGGTTCACATGGCCCGGCATGAAAGAAGACACAAAAAAAATTTGGCAGGTCCCACGTACCGTGGGAGTCGATGTTATGCGAAGCATGCGGCGGCAAGTGACTGCGGCGTATTTTTTTTTACTAAGTGACACGTTACAAAATGACACTAAAGTTTTGCATAAATGTTATACACACTCATATGTGTTGAAGAGCCGCATATGTGTTATATAACCAGTTGTTTACGGTTGAGTAACGCTGCCAATGGCAACGTGGGTATTACCAACACCAGAAGTGGTACGCTGATATGTAGTGCTTATACTTGTCCCGAGAACGCACGCACGTTTCACAAAGCCGTGAGCATATGTGCAAGAAGTTCTTGACAATTCTTGAACAAGGGCATCATCACCGTGATCAGTGAGCACCAGCACATGGTCATGACTTGTTATAGGATCCGGTCGTGATCATGGTGACGAGGGGTCCATGTGTAGTGAAGTATGTGGTATAGTAGAGCTGTTGGAATTCGTGGATGCCTCGGTCATTTCGTCGACAAATCGCCCGTCGATAGAGCCGGCGACATGTAGGAACCTGAAGCCACCCTTCGCGTTGGTGAGTTATAGGCCGTCGAGGCTGGTAGGCCGGGATAGTGCTACGTAGACCAACATCAGTGGATGGCGCTTCTCGTATTCGTAGACTACCTGAGCGTACGTGGCCTCATAGCCTAGCCTCCAAAGCGGCTGTTAATCAATCTGGCATCATCCTCGGTCAGCATGAGGCCATCGCCCAGCCTCGTAAGAAATGAAGAGGACACTGCGTCGTTCTGGCGGACGAAGTGCACTTTACGGTGCGGTGATGTGGATATCATATGCAACTATCGATAATATATTCCTCCGGGGTCGAGCAATGCTTCAATATAGCTTGCTGAATCAGGAATACAAACATAATGTTTATTAGACTGCTATAAAAGTGGAGCCAACACTGGAACCACAGACGTTAATCTGATATGACGCCTGTATCGTAGTAGTACACATCATAGGAGTATCATGTAGTGTTTATTGCTTTCTTGTAAAATTAGATAGCAAGCACCACAACCACAATTGACGTTGCACCGATATTACGCCTGCGTAGACTGTTTTTCCAAACCAGTTTATAGACGTGGCGTGACTCAGTGGTAGAATACCTGATTTCCACGAAGAATGCTCGGGTTCGATTCCTGCTGGGATCCTAATTTTCCTTCTTTCCATTCGTCGACTCAACGCTGCCGATGTTGGTTTTCCTTAACGCTCTGGCATTTAAGTTACCATTGTCTGTTCTCGCCGTTCCTGCGTAGATATAAACTATCACCCGTGGCGCATACCCGTTCACCTCAGCCCGTGGTAAACGGGTATGTGCCACACGTGTCTAGTGGAAAGGGTTTTACGACGTACGCGACAGGAATTTCACGTTATTCATGTCACGACCCGACAGTCATATTCGTCCAATCCTCTTACCCTCCCATGCCAATTTCGGTCTACACCAAGTTAAGGAGGCGATCATGAGAGCACCCAGACGTAGGCGGCTAGATAGATAGATAGATAGATAGATAGATAGATAGATAGATACGTAGATGGAAACGCTCAAAGTGCCAGAGGTTCGCTAAGAAATGCTTCGCATTTAATATATGTGCAATCATGTCATGAATGCCAGATCAACAAAGTAAAGTTTAAACAGCCGACTCAACAGATGGTATTACCAAGGCACTCTACTACACCGTTTGAGGTGATTCACATGGACTTCGCCGAACTTCGAAAAAAATCTGAGAGTGTGAAATAAACTCGAGCCTTCCTGTTGTGCGTCAATGAGTGCACAAGGGTAGTGGCAGCAAAAGCTGGAAAGCAGGACACCAACAGTGTGATCTCCTTTCTAAACCGCAAGATGCTTGAGAACGTGAAAGTATTGGTAACAGACAATGGACCAGCCTTCCGGAGTCACCAACTCAATGAACCGGCAAAGCGGCGAGGAGTTACGCTCAGGTTTACTGCGCCGTATCATCCAGCAGCTAATGGGCTTAGCGGAGCGAGATATTCGAGATATCAAGCAGTATCTAAGTATGTATCCGGACTTCCCATGTGGATGGAAATGCTGCCTTGAAGCTGCAGTAGCGCATCATTACCGGTCCTATACAACAGCTCTGGGATGCACACCGCTGTTTGCTGCTACGGCAAAACAACATATTTGCCAGCCGACACGGCATTAGGAGTTGAAGCGACTATCCGCCTGACAGAAGAGAGAAGAACTGAAGAGAGCGAAGTGAGGGAGAGGATGAAAAAGAACTTTGATAAAAACCAGAATACAGCACAGTAGAGGCCTCGTGCTGGTGAGAAAAGGATTGCCAAACTCGGGTACGAATCACACAGGGCCATTTTCTGTGGTCAAGACAGCAAGCCGACAGGGACATTTGAAGACGATCTGGTATATAGGTCCCAATGGAGCCGTCGAATCGGCGTCTATAGCTAATGTTTTCAAATATGATCCCAGGAGGAATGAAAACAAGGGTGGGGGGAGTGAAGCAAGCTCAAGCAGTTGAGGAAGAAGACGACAGAATTCAGGCCAGGGGGGACTAGAGAGAATAAAGAATAAGTTAGAAATGGCGACATGAAGAGCATCGTCTGTTTATTTGTGTGCGGTCTTGGTACGTAATTATGTGCGGTCTTTGTTACAACTTATATCCTCGGAGAAGGGAGTCCATCATGCGCTCGAAAGTTGCCAGGGCTATACGTAGTTCGAACGGCATGACCCTGAACTGGTAGAGACCATCGGGCGTAAGGAAAGCGTTTTTTTCGCGGTCCACGGGGTCGACGGAAATTTGCCAATAGCCGGACCGAAGGTCGATAGATGAAAAGTATTGGGCACCACGGAGGCCATCGAGGACGTCATCGATTCGAGGGAAAGGGTCGACATCTTTATGAGTCACTTTGTTTAAATTGCGATAGTCGACACAAAAGCGCCAGCTGCCATCCTTCTTTTTGGCGAGCACGACCGGGGAAGCCAAGGGCTGGACGATGGTTCTCTGATGTCTCTAGTAAGCATTTTGTCGACATCTCTCTGAATTACTTGACGTTTCTGTTGAGATACGCGATATGGGCGCCGGCGTATAGGACTGGCGTCCCCAGTGTTGATCCGGTGATTCACTACAGATGTTTGGCCCAGAGGGCGGTCCTCAAAGTCGAAAATGTCACATATGATGCTAGCAGACGACGGAGGCCGATAGATTGCGCTGTGGTAAGATCAGGAGCGATCATCTTGTTGATGTCATCGCGAGGCAAAGATCATGACATGGAGACGTAACATCGGCGTCCAAATCAACAACCTTGCAATTGTCAAGCGGAGAGATGGTGGCCAAAGACATGTCTTGCGGAATAACTAGAGCCAACATAATGACTTTGAGAAGGGGAATGGTCACTGTATTATCAGTCACGGAAACAACAGTGTGAGCAAGGGCGACGTCTCGAACCATCAGTACGTCAACAATAGGAATCACGAGGTAGTCACCATCGGGCACACCGCGTGAAGACGACAAAGTGACCTATGTAGCAGCTTGGGGAGGCAAGCGAACGTAATGGCGAGAGCATAAACGTGGAGGTAGGTCGGCTGGAAAATCACCAAGCTGCGGCAACTCAAGCTGAAGAGCACCAGTCACACAATCAATGGCAGTCACACAATTTTGGCAGCAGAGGCGGCAACGGAGACCTACAATTTACCTTACGCCTATTCCGCAGATACTGACGTTCAGCGACTTTCAAGAAAGCGGTGGGCCGTTGCATCGCAAGTGCAACTGTACCGACGCACCCAGGAGCTGCACTGCCGCCTGTTTGATCTGCCTGCGCCTGATTGTGGGAGCCACGTGGATCTACGTCACGTCGGCTGTTCTGCAGGCCCTTTATAAAGAGCACCGCTGGTCCTTCGCCGTCATTTTGGCAGCAGAGGCGGCAACGGAGACCGACAATTTACCTTACGCCTATTCCGCAGATACTGACGTTCAGCGACTTTCAAGAAA
The DNA here is from genome assembly GCF_013339695.2 of Rhipicephalus sanguineus. Lineage (NCBI taxonomy): Eukaryota > Metazoa > Arthropoda > Arachnida > Ixodida > Ixodidae > Rhipicephalus > Rhipicephalus sanguineus. The sequence goes on from NC_051179.1 coordinate 201,259,892, forward strand.
GCGGTGGGCCGTTGCATCGCAAGTGCAACTGTACCGACGCACCCAGGAGCTGCACTGCCGCCTGTTTGATCTGCCTGCGCCTGATTGTGGGAGCCACGTGGATCTACGTCACGTCGGCTGTTCTGCAGGCCCTTTATAAAGAGCACCGCTGGTCCTTCGCCGTCATTTTGGCAGCAGAGGCGGCAACGGAGACCGACAATTTACCTTACGCCTATTCCGCAGGTTGGAAATTATTTTTCATTCCTTGATCCTTAAATCTGCTTTGCTGCCCTGCTGCCAATTGTTGTCTAAGTCACTCGTATTTTTCGGTCTTTGCTGTGATTTATTTTTCGGTGTTTGCTGTGCTTTTCGGCTGGTGTTCAGGATGGGAAATGATGTGGCTGAACTTAAGCGGGAAATTGCGGATTTGAAGCGTGAGTTCCGTAAAGAACTTCGAGAACTCAAGCAAAGTGTTGAATTCACTGGTGAACAGTATGAAGCATTGAAGGTAGAATGTGAAGCAGTTAGAAAAGAAAATGCCAACCTGAAAGCAGCACAAGAGCCTCTTTTACAAGAAATTGAGAAATTGAGAAAGCAAGTGTCTCAGAACTCACTAAAGATAGTGACACAGGATCAATATTCCAGAAATAAGAATATTGAGGTGAAGGGTGTTCCTTGCTCGCACAATGAGAACCTTGGGAATATTCTGGAGAAAGTAGGTGAAGTGCTTGGCGTGCCGATAACTGAACAAGATATCGATGCTTGCCATCGCGTTCCCGTGCGGAACTCTGACACTGATAAGAACATTGTCGTGTCTTTCAACCGTCGCTCGAAACGTGACGCTGTAATTCAAAAAGCACGAAAGGCAAGGATCACCGCAGAAGACATTGGTTTTTCTTCCAAGCAGTCCGTCTTCGTGAACGAGCACTTGTGCCCTCAACAAAAGCAACTGCTTGGTATGACAGTTGCAAAAAAGAAGGAAATGAAATGGCGCTTTGTATGGGTCAGGGACGGAAAATTGTTCGCACGAAAAACAGAAGAGTCAGGTGTTGTTAAGATCACATGCGAAGCAGACCTATCTAAAATGTGCTAGTGATTATTAGCAACAAACAGCATATTTTGTCTCTTGTTTGCTGATGATCGCACCATGCAAACTTGCTCGTCCTAGCTGCGCTGACTCTCTTACCTTTTTGCATTTCAATGCTCAGTCTGCCCGTAATAAACACGACCAGATAGAAGCACTTCTTAATGACTTTACATTCAGGTTTGATATTATAATGATAAGTGAGACATGGTATAATTCAGATGATGTTATTTCCTTGCCTGGATATCAGAACTTCTTTCTAAATAGACCAAACCGTCGTGGTGGAGGTGTCATGCAGATGGTGTCAGAAAGGCTTTCATGTCACTTGATTGCAAATCTCTGCAAAACAACACCCGACTACGAAGCGCTTACAGTACAATGCGGATGCTATGTTTTCGCTGTTTTGTATCGACCACCTGATGGTAATAGTGAACGTTTTTTCGCCTTCTTAGAACAATTACTATGTTATGCATACCAAAATAGATTGTGGATAAACATAGGCGGTGACTGCAATATAAACATACTGCAATCGAATTCAATTACCCGGAATCTGACATTACTCCTCGACTCATTTGGTTGTGCGAACGTAATAGAAGCACCCACTCGTGTCGCATGCCTTACTGAATCCCTTATCGACTTATTTATTACGAACAGCCCAATGCAGGATATCAATGCTGGTACCATTATTGCCGATTTAGGTGATCATTTGCCGATATACATGTTTTCTAAACGAAACAACACACTTATAGCTAGACGACGCGAATGTAAATCTTTCGTAATACAAGAAATAAATCCAAGAACAATGAATGACTTTCGAAATAAACTTCAAGATGTCGACTGGGCACCCGTATTTAAATGTAGTGATGCTAACACTGCTTACGATACTCTCATGCGCATAATAAATAATACTTACACTAGTTGCTTTCAACTAAAAAGGGTAAAGACATCAAGAAAACTACGCAAGCCCTGGTTAACAAATGAATGTCTAAAGTTAATTCGTAAGAAAAACGAATTATACAGCCACTTCGTGCACTCAAGAAGCCCGGATGATCTTTCTGCTTTTAAAAAATATCGTAATTTTGTAACTAAGTTTCTCCGAGATACAAAAAAGACTTATATGGAAAAACTGTTTAGTGATACAGATTCCAAAGGCGATCTAGTTTGGCGTGCACTTAATAAACTCCTAAATCGCGATAAAAGTAATGAAGAGCTTGAGGTTACACAGAATGGGAAGCAGCTAAAGGGTGTAGAATTAGCAAATCGCTTCAATCAACACTTTACAAGTTTAGAAATTAGTGCTCACAGTATGGACGCTCTCAATTTTATGGGAGAGCCCAGTGTAAACACAGCGTTTTTTGAGCCTACGACACCTGACGAGGTTTACTCTGCTTTCATAACTTTAAAGAACAGTAAGGCACGGGACATTGATGGTCTCCAGATTAAGCCCATCAAATTCGCAATAGACTTCCTAGTGCAAGCTTTCACCCACGTATTCAGTATTTGCTTGTCTACTGGTGTTTTCCCGGCAAAAATGCAACAGGCAAAGGTAACTGCTCTGTTCAAATCAGGCGACCGAAATGACATGTCAAATTATCGGCCAGTGTCAGTGCTCCCCGTCATTTCAAAAGGCTTGGAGAAGATTATTTGTAAAAGGGTTGTGTCGTTTTGTGAAAAGTATCAGCTATTATCTCCGTATCAATTCGGGTTTCGTAAAGGCCGATCGACTGAATTAGTTCTATTAACACAAAAGGACTTAATACTGAATGGCTTTGAGGAAAAAAAATTAACATTAGGCGTACTTATTGATTTTTCCAAAGCCTTTGACAGGATCAACCATATTTCGTTACTAAAAAAACTTGACCATTATGGATTCCGTGGATTACCCCTGGACCTTCTAAGGTCCTACCTAATGCACAGGAAACAATGCGTTTGCATCTCAGGAGAATACTCAGACCCCCTGAATTTGGAAGCCGGTGTTCCCCAAGGAAGCATACTGGGACCTATACTGTTCAACATCTATATAAATGACTTAGCAAACATTAGTAACTTACCACGCTACATAATATACGCAGATGACACCAGTCTTTTCTTCCAGTCAAGTAGTGCTGATCATTTATCACAAGAGGCTAACACCGTCCTTGCTACGTTGTATTTGTGGAGTAAAGCAAATTCCTTACAGATTAATTCGAAAAAAACAAAAGCGGTTCTTTTTGCACCTATCCAAAAACATGTAAATCGTAATCTAAACATATTCTATCGATCAGAACGAATCGAGGTCTCGGCTGACGTGAAAACACTTGGAGTGATCTTTGATCAACACTTGTTATGGGACAAACACATCGAACGCGTTGCAACAAGTATGGCGAAGGCATGCGGCGCGCTCTGTCGGCTTCGAGATGTTCTGCCATCAAAGATACGGCTATTGCTGTATAATACAATATTTATTTCTCATGCTAATTATTGTAATTTAGTATGGGGAACAACGTCACAGAAAAATATTCAGACGTTATTTCTCCTACAAAAAAAAGCATTGCGCCATGTCGCGTGTGTTCCTTATGACAGCCATACAAGTACATTATTTTCTCAGTTTAATGTTCTCCCATTTGACTACCATTATGAGTTTAACCTTGCAATGAAATACAAAGAAAGTGTAAAACGAGGCCACACTGGATTTATTCATCTCTGTAATCTCAGCAAACCACATCACCTCAAATATTCCATTCGAGAGCGAGAAACTTGGGCCGTCCCTTTTTCACGAACCAGTCATGGAAATGACAGGCTACCGTGCCGGATATCGGTATTGCTTAACAATCTTGAGGGGGAACATATAAATCTGCACATTGTTTCGCGTCGAATGCTGAAGCAGTATTTTCTTAGCCGTGCTACAATATGTGAGTAATGTATGCGGTATTTGGTTTTTTCTTTTTTTTTTTCCTCCTGGCTTGTTCCTTAGATATGGCACATCTTTCCGTTTTGTTGTGTGTGAAAGTCGTTTTACATACTCTTGTGTGCCCACAAATCTGTATAGTTTCACCACGTTACATGTGTTTGCGATTTTGTTCTGAGAAGTTGTGCACTGTTCGTAAGAAATAAGAAGTGTATCTTGGTGTGTACATTATAAACAAGAATTGCTGTACATTTGTAAAATGCTTGTCAGTGTTATATCTCTAACGTTTTTCAATAGATAATTTGTATATTCATGCACTGCAGTTTTTTGTTTTCTCCTGAATTGATGTCTGGAAAAAGTTGACTCGATCTCTGCTGTCAAATTCTGCAGGGGCAGGGGCCTTTGTCAAGCCGCTATAATAGCGGCTTTTTGCTCCTGTCCTAGCATTTGTTCTCATGATGAATGCTGAAATAAAGGAATCTGAATCTGAGCACAGAATGACGTGAGAGAAAATCCAAGCCAAAGATTAGGTCGTGAGGACACTTCTCGATGACGGCAAATTCAACTGATGTAGGATGACCGGTAATACAAAGGATGGCTTGGTGGGCTAGTTGGTATTGCACCTTGTCGGCCTCCGGCATCTCGGCATTGGCTTTGCGACACAATGCTAGCACATCTATGTACGAGACCTATGATTCTGTGGAAGTCTGCGCCCGAGACGCGAGCATCTTGTTCGCGGCCATCTTTCGTCCGACGGGCTTCCCAAACAAGTCCAACATTTTCTCTTTGCACTGCAGAATGACGGAAAGGTGGGCGAGTCGGTTAGGGTTCATAGTGAAATGTATGGGGCAGCGCAAGAAAGAATACAAGGACGAGAAAAGACAGGACATTCTCTTTGCACGTCGCTCAACTCCCGAGTTCAGTTTCCTGGTTCGCATACCTCACTTTGGCAGTTCCCTTGGGGTCAGCATAAGAGGCGCAAGATAGGCGCAGCATAAGACAGGCCAGCATAAGAGGTGGGCCCCAACGGTTGCCAACACTCACGCGTTCGTACTCTTTCAACTTTTGAACTGCGTCACTAATCGTGATGAAAATTTCAGGGATGGCTCATCTTCCTTATATTAGGATATTTAGATTTTGAGCACCCTAGCGTGAATACGAAAAAACGTACAGGTGTTGTAATGATCAATCATTTATGCTTACTTAGGAAAACTATCATTTCAAGAATATACGAGTTATTTATCATTTTAAGTCCTCTAGATGGTTTATAATGCAGGATATTTCCAGTCACGTGTTTTTATGACGTTTCTGTAAAAATGCCATCGCTCTAAAAGAGAAGATTATTTTTTTCTTTGTCACTGCATGTCAGACTAGTGCATCTTTTTGTGTTAGAAACTACTTAGGGATCATAAAAGTACCTTATCTTGTTCCTGACAAAATTTCAGTGTAGAAACAACCTTGTAAGCAGCTTTGGCGAAGCAGTTTGAAAAAGGTAGTTTTCCTAACAGGCTCATTCCCACACCACATGCTATTAATTCGATGGTGAAAAAAATTATGAAAAAGACCTCCTGCATAAATAGGGCCTTCCTCATCGACATGACACTGTTATGTGACAATTTTATGCGATCGTCTTCAATTTTTCGCAGCTTTCGAACTGTGAATGTGGCTCACAACACGCGTTGGTCACTAAACGAACCACGCGCTGATCGCAATGAACTCCCACGAAAACTAACATGTAAGCCGAGTGGCTCACAAACACAGCAGTAGTAACTAAGAATTGGCGCGAAAGCAGCGGCGGATGGTCACGTAATACGTTTCCGCCAATTTGAGCTTCTGTTTCTGTTTTCCAGCAATTCTGCTGTCGGCGAGCGGCTCAAAATGTGCCTTTTCAATGTATTTGTTTCTCCCGTGATGCACTGTCGACAGAAGGTCTTCTGTGACAAAAAAGCGCGAAAAACAAACACTCAAACACGGGTATTCTCTTCGGCTTCGGCTTCTTGTGCGCTTTGCAGCCCTGTCTTGAAAGGGTCGTTTCAGAGACGCTCTCCCCAGCAAAATCGCTCCACCCCCTCGTAAAAAGAATTTTTTTTAATTTTCTGCTGTACAGATGACAGCTAAACTTGGTGAGCGTGTTCTTTAATGAATCGTCGATCCAAAACAACTCAAGTTTGAAAATGCATATTTTTTTCGAAAATGGTGTTTTTAGCCCCGCATCCCCCTTAAAACTGGTCCTTGGTGAGCTGACGCCAAGTGGGGCGATGTTGAAAGAAATGGTCTCAAACACTCCTCGAGGTTGATTGCAGTCGGTTCCTTGGACTCGCACTGGTGGACAACAGACGATAACTGGCTCTGTTCGAAGGGCTCAACTGTGGCCCGTTTAAGTGTTTCAAAGGGAATGAACCTTACATTTCTTCAGAGATCTGACGCCGCAGCTGTAATTTAGGCTTAGTCTGTACGTGTCGATTGTAACCCGAGAGGACATGCAGGTTAAAAAAAAAGAACAGGTTGCGGGGAGAGTTAGCGATGCATATTTTTCTGTTCATGAAAGCTTACCAGCGCCGCTTTATGCACCAACGACACAAATGCATATCAGAACGGCTGCCATGTTTTTCTGTGTCGTTGTTGCAGAAATGAGCGCCGGTTGACCGTCGCGAAGAAAGAAACGTGACATGTCGCATTCACCGCATCACTTGCACTGCAAGTCTCTGTCGCCTCAGCATGATCAGCTTTGGGGATTCGAGGTCTTGTTAAGATGGTAACAGCAACCAGTGTTGCGCAGCGTCACAAGGGAGAAAAAAAGCCGGGAGTATAGCGACCTTTGGAAAAATGGTCGGGCCCATTGCAAGCCAGTTCAGCTTTTCTCCAAAGGTGTCCTCCATTCACAGGCGCGGTGTCGTGTGAAGCTGGGTGCGTGCTGGAGGCACTGGACACGCAGGTGGGCGAAAAGGCTGCGCTCACAGTTCCCCTCGACCTGGGCGCCAAGGGCTCGTGCCACATCGGAGGAAACGTGGCCACCAACGCAGGCGGCCTGAGGCTGCTCCGCTACGGTCCCCTGCATGGATCGGTGCTGGGCCTAGAAGCGGTACGGTTATTCAAAGCACTCTTGACGCTGAAAATGATGTGTTGACTATTTTTGCCTAATTTGATATTCGTCACTAGAGGAAAGTTTATGCTCGTGTGTTTAATATTTTGTGACATAAAACGAAATCAGCTGTGAGCCTGAAAGTGACACTACAATGTGCTGCATGAAAGGCCTGCATTGTGTAGTATGTTTGCAACGTTGAAGCAAGTAATAACAGCTTAGAAGCATCTGCAGGTGTTTTGATCTGTGGAAAACATAGAATAAGCACTATTTTTGAAACAGGATTGCACTCACGAGGCATTTTGTGCATTAAGAGAGTAGCCAGTTCTCGGAATATGTCCGTTTATATTTTAATAATAATATCTAGGCCTCTACATGCCACGATACGATGACGAGGCATGCCGCAGTGGCGGATTCAAGGAAGTTCCTACCAGTATTCGCCGCGAGATCGACCTATAGGTGGCAGCAACGTCGCCGCGTTAGTGTGGAGAAGCGGTCGGCGGCGCGTATACAAATGCACACAGCGGCGCTTCGTTGTGAGCTGTTTGAGCCGATCGTCGGCGAATAAAATGCGTTGATTGCAGCTCACTGGTAATATATACGCTCTTCATTGTTGAATCGACGCGCGAAGATCATCCAACGTAACTATTACTAGTGAGAGAAGCGCAATCTGCCGATGAAAGGTATGCTCGCACTGGGTGACAGTCTGCGCTTACGCACTACACGACGTTTTTTGTTGTTTCCTCTGTACGTGTTTACCTTGTGTTATGTGTACTACGCACTGCTGTCGCACGCCTGAACTACTTAAGTGTTTACTTCTTCTTCATTTGTATACCAGCCAATATTCCTGTGCAATGAGTTCAATAGCACTGTTCGCGCGAATACGCATACGCATGTAAGAGTGTTTAACACAGAGTTTTCATCGATTGATTACGTGCACGACAGTGATGCAACAAAGGTCCGGTTGTTTTATGGAATAAGAGCTTTTTTTCTCGACCTAATCATGTCCGCTGCCTTCCATCAATTTATAACTCCGCACAAACGCTCAAGATAACGTCAAAAAAAAAAAGGATGAGGTTTTGCGTGACATTATACGACAAAAATGCAAGGCACGCCGTCGGGATTAATTTTAAACAAATGGGTTCTTCAAAGCGTACCTAAATCTAAGCACACGGGTGTTTCTGCATAAATTTCGCCCAAAGCTAAAATTGCTCTCGGGAACTCCGTTTTATCACTGCCGTGTCATTCCATTGTCTTTTTTGAGGGGACAGTTTGAGTACCGAAGTGTCAGACTTCACTTGATAGAAATATTTCGCTGTAGTAGGACCACGGCCGTACAATAAAAGTACATCTTAAGCACAACTACAACTTATCATGAACTACAGTGCCGCAGTTATACACCTAACAACAACGCGAAAAGGCATGAGCCTCGCTTTTGTTTACCACCGAGTCGCTAAAACGCGGCATTCACACACTATTTAATGCTTCTCATGTTTGGGACAATGCCAAGCGGCATACGTGCGGCATACGTGCTTTAAGAGACACTAAAGAGAAACAATGAATCGATTTAGATCGATAAATTGTGTTCTGAAAACTCTGGTGCCGTTAATTTCGCCATCATAGGTTTATTAATAGATGAGAAAATAAAGTTCAAGGTTTCATTTTTAAATTTCGCGCCGAAACCTACACGCGTGACTTCACGGATTTCAAAGTGTATTTACCTTGTTTCGGCGCCATTGGCTCAACAAAAGTACCCCAAACTTAGTATTGTTACGTTTGGCCTTAGAATTCATCGAGGCAGACGCCATTTTGCGTGCGCCTGTCTGCCTCTCCCCCCCTCCCCCCCGTATCGGCGCTTAGACGGAGGCACAGAACGCCGGCTCTTCCTGGAAGGGGCTTGTGCCGAGCCAGCGGACATCTCGTTGTGGATGGTTTCCCAGTGAAAGAAAAGACGATGAAATTCGGAGACGCCTTCTTTGGCTCAGTGTTTCCAGCGTGATATGGTACCTCTGGAGAGATTCTCACCAAACCGCTGCATTCTTTTACCCGAGCGCAGACATGGAGATTTGCACGTGCTGGAGAGGAGGACTGTCTCCCTGTCCTCCGAATTCAACACCTCTCCTTTGTTCTGCGGTGTTTGTCAGCGTGGGAGAGCGCCGCTGTAGCCGCTCTCATCAAACAGGGTGAGGCTTTCATCCGACGGCAGCCATCGGCTCTTGCAAGGTTTCCCGGCAGCGGCAGCAGAGGCCATCGACCTTTCACCCCAATCCTCCTTCGGACTCAACCTCCTCGCCGACATTCGAGCAGTGGAGTCGTCACGGCGTGGTGCGTGATCATCATTGTGCGGTGCTCTAGTGTTCCCCTATTGGACTTCCCGACCTACGAGCATATTGTGTGACTCCTTGCCTCCTTTCTAGAGGCCGGACGCAGGGACGGCAAGTCACAGGATTGGCGCGAGCTGCGGACACCGGTTTCAGGGCGCTCAGTGTTGACAGACACGGGGCTTCAGAAGCCGCAGACTTTGGTAGTAGACGAGTTCAGTCGAGTGAGTTGATTCACTCGCATTCTGTTTCACTCAATCATGTAAAGAAACCTACATTCCTTCTTGAAAGAACGCGCCTCCTGACTGGAAATCATCAGTTATGGGTCCAGACGGCAGGAGCCAGCTACCTTACGAGACTCGCCGAACCCCACTCCTTACAGTATGTTAAGCTTATGGGCCCCTCAGAGGATAATGTACTTCATTTTTACCGATTAGGAACTACGTAGTCGCTAGTAGACGCCGTCAAAACATGTGACGTCACGACAAATGGTGTGGAAACTTCAAGGTGGCGTCGCCACCCACATTTTGTTTTTGCGCGTTTCCTCGCTTACTAAGCTTCTTCTCGCAGCAAGCGGGTTGTTTTTGGGATTGTTGAATGAGTACTTCACTAGTATGAGATGAATCGTGTCGCTCTTTAGTGTCCCTTTAATAATGCGCCTCCTCTCTTTTCTCCCTCCTTCGCCCTCTCCGAGGCTGACGCCGCGTCGGTATTGGCCAGCTGCCGTCACGTGGCACCGCGCGCAGCGTTGGTTTGTTTACATTCGCTCTCGACTGCCATCTTTGCTCGTGAAGCGTGGACTCACTGGTGCACAGCGCATGTGTTTTATGGATACGCACTTGTTATTCCGTGCGGGTTGGGCTGTGACATACTGTTCGCACAAGACCGATGTCGCTGTTGGCTGCCATGGGCGGCTGCTGCGCCTTCTGATGTCAGAACAAGTCTAGCCAAGGCAGTAAGCTCCTCATCGTGCCGTCCGGTAAGCGCAAGGAGTTGAAACGAAACACTTGGTTACACACAATCGGAAGGAAGAGCTTCAGGCTGACATTTTTCGACTCGCCTATGCTAGGTAAGTTGCGCGTCTCTCATACTGTAAGTATGCGTCGAGGTTCGCAAAATTCGATGCCCGCTCTAACGCCGTATAGTAGAGCAGGCATCGCACTGCAGTACGTCGCCATCTCTGACGCACGTTTTACTACTGCTTTTGCGGTGTCTTTACTTTGTTTCTGTTTCTTTGTCAACAATACGTGGTCACGTTTGCTTCTTGACGTGATGCGCCCACTGGTTCGAGTTCGCGGTATTGGATTGTGCGCAGCTAGCATCATGTACGCGGACTGACGATCAACAATGTGATTGCGAAACTTCAGAGATTCGGCGCAGTTCTTTTGAATGAACAAAGCTTGAGTGCGAAAAGTCGTATTCGAATTTATACTCACCGTTTGTTTTTGTTGCGTACTCGTTTAATTAAGAGGGAATAGCCTTCTCTGGCTCTTTTACGTTGACCGATCAGCCGGCGGACTTGCGATGCGAAGGTAGCTATGCAAAGCGGGTGGTGGTGTAAAAACATTTATCAGAAAAAAAGTAACAGCCACGCGAAACAATGAATGCGATAGCAACAAAGTGTAGTCTTATACGAAGTGAGGCTGGCAGCTAACAGTTTTCTATCCTATCTCGCGTGACTACAAAACGCAGGTGTAAGAGAATACGGCTGCTCCAAGGAGAGATGCTCTCCGCATAGTCCCTTCACGTCGAGAGAACAGCACGTAGAAGGGTATACGTGCCGCCCACTGTGATGGCTGTCGAGATAGCGCTCGCGACCGCGCCCTTCGATTCAAAGTTCAGAGTGCTTCTCGCGCGACACCACCTCCCACCCCCTCCGGGCGAATGCACCCTCCCGAGCAACGGAGGGTGCATGCGTCTTTTCATGCTCAATAAAGACGGCGGGGCGTGTCCTGTCTGCTTTGACGGCAGGCCTCCCGAACGGGGTGATGTTATCGCATGCACCCTCCGAGCGACGGAAATGCGCCGGCTCGTTTGATCTCTGCTGGCTCGTTTGATCGTCGCCCTCGCTCGCGCGCTTTTACCTGCGGTAGAACATACGATGCGCGGGGGGATCTTATCAATTTGGACTTCATACGCGAGGCACATGACGGCGACGGCAACGGCGATGGCAAAAACCGGTCGAGACTATCCCATATAATTGCTATCGTGCAAAGACGTTTATTAGCGGGCTCTCGGCGACGATGCACGACAGCGACATACAAGGCAGGGCCGACTCTCAGCACGAGGGGCGTGCTCTCAGAGAAGAGGACGACCCACTAGAAGGCGCTCGAGAGGACGACCCATTACTGACTACGAACGCTTCGCTACAATTACCCGGGTACGAAAAGGGAGCCGCCTGGCGACCTCGCAGCTTGTCACTGTGAGCGTGTCATGGTAGGGCTTCAGGCGCTCCACGCTGACAATGTTGCGTCCTCAACGGCGCATGTCCGAAGATGGTTCGATTAGGTAGTTGACCAGGGGATGTGCGTTCGACGACACGGTAGGGGCCTTCGTATTTGGGCAGTAGTTTGGAAGAGAGGCCAGTTGCAGCGGTCGGGACCGAGAGCCACACGAGCGCTCCAGGGAGGAACGTGGACTCCTGCCGCTCTGTTCGTGCGTTGTAAAGGTATTCGCAAGCTCGCGACATTCTTCAGCAAGCCTGGCTGTGTCCGAAATAGGCGCACATTCAGATTGATCCGGATTGTAGGGATTCAACGTCATGCCGTTTGGGCTGTGCAATGCGCCCAGGACCTTTGAGCGCATGATGGATACCGTTCTACGCAACTTGAAATGGCACACGTGCCTGTGCTACCTCGACAACGTCGTCGTTTTCGCCCAGGACTTCTCCACGCATCTTCTACGCCTACGGCATGTTTGGCGCGTTTGAGCGAGGGCGGGCTACAACTGAATCTAAAGAAGTGCCGATTTGCAGCACGGCAGCTGACGATACTAGGATACGTTTGTGTCCAAGGACGGAATTCTCCCTGATCCAGCCAAGCTTCGGGCCGTGACAGAGTTCCCCAAACCTACGTCCGTCAAAGAACTGCGCAGTTTCGTAGGATATGCTCCTACATTCGGCGTTTTATCCGAGACTTCGCCACTATCATATCGCCGCTGACGAAGCTCCTTGGCAGCAACGGGCCCCTCAATTCGTGGTTGTCAGATTGCGACGACGCTTTCGCAAAGATCCGTCGTTTGTTGACGTCTCCTTCTATACTACGCCACTACGACCCAACGGCCCCTACCCACGGATGCCAGCGGTGTTGGCCTCGGCGCTCTCCTTGCGCAGCGCAAACCTGGGTTTTCAGAATATGTCGTGGCATATGCAAGCCGTACGCTTATTAAAGCCGAGACCAACTACACCGTCACGGAGAAAGAATGCCTGGCAATCATCTGGGCCCTTACGAATTTTAGACCTTATTTGTATGGTCGCCCATTTGATCTTGTCACAGACCATCATGCACTGTGCTGGTTGTCGTTGAAGGATCCCTCAGGCCGTCTCGCCCGTTGGGCACTTCGCCTGCAAGACTACGACATCCACGTGCTGTACCGCAACGGACGCCAGCATGCTGACGCCAGCATGCTGACGATGCACGACAGCGACAGACAAGGCGGGGGCCGACTCTCAGCACGAGGGGCGTGCTCGCAGAGAAGAGGATGACCCGCTAGAAGGCGCTGGAGAAGACGACCCATTACTGACTACGAACGCTTCGCTACAATCGCAATAAAACAAGGGAGGTATGCAGGGACTGTCCCTTAAGGGCACGGTACCTACAAGTGCTAACAGAATTAATACGACATTAGAGTTCAATCAACCAAGGGACCAGGCAGGATTTCGTACAGGATTCTCAACTATAGACCATATTCATACTATTGTATGGTCGCCCATTTGATGTCGTCACCGATAACCACGCACTATGTTGGCTCCACCAATTTGTTAAGCTGTTTATTGGACGGCACTCGGCGACAATGCACTATGGCGACATTCAAGGCAAAAGCACGGGCTCCGAGCGCGAGAGGCGTTTAGAAGAGGACGACCCACTAGGAACCGCTGGAGAGCGCAAACCGTTGAACAGTACCAATTGCTTCGCCACACTATCAATCAGGTGATAGAGAAATGCGCGGAATACAACCAACCCCTATACATAGCCCTTCATAGATTACGAGAAGGCATTTGATTCGGTGGAGACATCAGCAGTCATGCAGGCACTGCGGAATCAAGGCATCGACGAAGCCTTTATAAACATAATGGAAGAAATCTACAGCGGATCCACAGCCACTATAGTCCTCCATAAAGAAAGCGACAGAATCCCAATAAAGAAGGGCGTACGGCAGGGAGACACAATCTCTCCAATGTTATTCACCGCATGTTTACAGGAAGTTTTCAGGGCCCTAGATTGGGAAGAGTTAGGGATAAGAGTTAATGGAGAGTATCTCAGTAACCTACGATTCGCTGATGACATTGCATTGATGAGTAACGCGGGGAGACGAATTACAGCTCATGATTACTGAACTGGATACGGAAAGTAGAAGAGTAGGTCTGAAAATTAATATGCATAAAACTAAAGTAATGTGGAACAATCTTGGCAGAGAACAGCGCTTTGCGATAGGTGGCGAGACACTGGAAGTTGTAAAGGAGTACGTCTACTTAGGACAGGTAGTAACCGCGGAGCCGAACCATGAGAGTGAATAACTAGAAGAATAAGGATGGGTTGGGGCTCATTCGGCAAGCATAATCAAATCATGAATGGTAATCTACAACTATCCCTGAAGAGGAAGGTATATAACAGCTGCATCTTACCGGTACTTACCTACGGAGCAGAAACCTGGAGACTTACAAAAAGGGTTCAACTTAAATTGAGGACGACGCAGCGAGCGATGGAAAGGAAAATGATAGGTGTACCTTAAGAGACAGGAAGAGAGCAGAGTGGGTCAGGGAACAAACGGGGGTTAAGGACATCATAGTTGAATCAAGAAGAAGAAATGGATATGGGCCGGGCACGTAGCACGTCGTCAGGATAACCGGTGGTCATTAAGGGTGTAACTGACTGGATTCCAAGAGATGGCAAACGCGTGAGGGGGAGACAGAAAATTAGGTGGGTAGATGAGATTAAGAAGTTTGCCGGTATAACGTGGCAGCAGAAAGCACAGGACCGGGTTGATTGGCGGAACATGGGAGAGGCCTTTGCCCTGCAGTGGGCGTAGACAGGCTGATGATGATGACCTACAATAGTCGGTGGGGCTCCCTAGTACGCGACCCCCATTGGCGTCGGCTGCTGCCTGGGCTCGTCGGACTAAGGCCTTTTGGGCCTGAAGGTCAAACAGCCAAGCAGGGTCGCCTCCCACTCCTTGCGGGTTGGGTTGGGGATAGGGGGTAAAGCAGGATTTCAGGGTAGGCCACACCATGCGGTAGATGTACGAAGACTTCTCCACAGTGCGAGCAACTGCCGGAAAAGGCGGGATCGAAGTGTTTGAGTGCTGCCGGGCACAGCATAGTGTTTGTGTACAGCCGGAGTAAAAAGCCGCTCCTGCACTTTACTTAAGCCTTTACACCGGCGTGGATAAAGGCTGTGGTCGGATTGGTAATGCACAATTTCGCGGCAAGAATACACAGGATTGAATTCCAGGTGTGAATGCCCGGTAAGAGAGTGCGCGGGCAGCGGCGGCGGCTGCATCATTTCCTTCTAGTCCCATGTGAGCAGGAGCCCAGACCACGGAGCAAGAATTCTTGAGGAGGCGAAACTGCGCTCGCTCGGGCGCCTTGATAAAGTCACGAAATCGGGCACAGCGCTCACGCGCCCTCTGTCGCGAGAGTCCGCTAGCAGAGAAGGAAAAATGCGCGCGTCCCTCTCACCGCGCTCTCCAACGAAGCTCGTCGCTTCAAGGCTATTCGTCGCCGATTCGCCGTTCGCGCTTCACACCCGAATGGATGTGTTTTTGTGCGTCCTCGCCGGCTCCATATTTTAACGCGACAGCGTTAAAGAGCCCGTTTCGCAGAAATACTGCTGTCGGCGTCCGTGTCAGTGAGGCTAGCAACTGAGAAGGCGATGCGCACGGGGCCCGATTACGCTATCGCGTTCTACTCTTAAAGGCAAAGCTCAAGCGCACTCCAAGTTTATTCGGTAAATTAACGAGAAAAATGGCGTCACTTGCAGGAAAATTACCACCGTGATATTTTTTGTACAACGTGAAATCTATATTTTTTTATAACGTGAACTCATAGTTAGGTATATTTATTTCAACGAATGATGGGACTTACCCTATATGCCATCAATTCAGATTTAGGTTGTTGCGGCGGCCGCATTTAGATGGAGGCGAAATGCTAAAGGCCCGTGTGCTTACATTTAGGTGCACGCTACAAACCCCAGGTGGTTGAAATTTCACATGTCTTTTTTTTTTAGAACAGCAGACAAGTATCCGGAACAGCGCGCGGAAAGATTGAAGGCACGGCGTCTCGTAACAACACTGGCCGTTTCGGTTTGTCAAGGAGAACTTCGCCACCAAGTTCGCCATAATAGCGCCGCCTGTTTATGTCACTGTCCGAAAAGTGCTTCTCGCAAACGTCAGCTGTCGGTCTTTTCTTGGTATGGCGCGAGCCCACGCTTCCAACCTCACTGGGTCACTAGGAACTTCGATGGTAATTACCCTCTCCTTGCAGGACGCGTACCCACTGCAGCAGTTCGGCACGACGCATTTCCGCCCCATCCTGAAGAAGCACTGGTCGAAATCTGCAAAGCACTCTCCTTTGTCGCGGCGTGAAAAGCGCGCGCAAATATCGAGGGACTCGGCGCCGCCAGCGCAACGCGCGGAAGCCACGCAAGCCACTGAGAGCGCTAAAGAGAAAGAAACCAGCAAAAGCGAAGGGAACTTTCCGTCCCAAGGCCACCTGCGCATGCGCGCGCACAACATGCGAGAGAGGAGCGAGGATCGCGTGCATGCGGCGGCAGGACGTCGTCTGCTTAGGGGCCACTACTAGCAGTTCGTTTCCAAGCGCTGTACGGCCTATAATTCTGGCATGTTGCTCGCGATTGTGATGGTGAATATATTTGCCTCTATCAATTTCTAGGTTGTTGTGATAAATCTGATAAAATATTTTTAGTCTTTCACAGGCGCGCCTGCGCTCTAAGGTTTCCAAGTTGAAACTTTCCAGGAGGGCTGGAGGGGACGTGCTTCTACTGTAAGCGTTGTGAATGAACCTTACGGATTTTCTTTGTACGGATTCCAATTTTTTAATATTTGCTAACGTGTGAGGGTCCCATACAGCAGAGACGTATTCCAGAATGGGTCGCACGTACGTTTTGTACGCCAACATTTTAATTTCCTTAGTAGTCTTGCCAATGGTTCTTCGTAAGTACCCGAGTGTTTTCATTGCCTCTTTTCGCGTGTATTCTATATGTTCATTCCACCTTAAATCGGAGGTAATATAACACCTAGGTATTTATTAGCTTGAACGAGAGATATTGTTATTGTTGATGGAATAGGTGAAAGGCAAGGGACATTTCTTACGTGTAATTTTCATGGCGACAGTTTTTTTTTTATTAAGTTCATTTGCCACGTGGAACACCATGAGTGTATTGCATCCAGGATTTGTTTAGGGTTATCTGTTCGTTAGACGATGTACAGACTATTTACATAATTTTGCTATCAGTCAACATGACTGCCAGCCCGACCACGTGGGCCGGTTCGACTCGGTTCCCCCTCGTTCCACTCCGATCCCCGCTCGACGGACCGGCACGGCCTTAAATCCTCTAGCCGTCCATTGTCCTGTTGACCGTCCGCCGGTCGCAGGTGTTGGCTTCGCCAGTTGTAGTTGAGGCTTCGCTAGTAGTAGTTGATAGCTTCGCCAGTTGTAGTTGATGGCTTCGTCAGTTGTAGTTGATGGAAGCGCCATTGTCTGTCCCTTCCATCGCCCTCAGGAATGCTGCTCTCAGTCGTTAAGCAGCGTGAATTCATGACGACTGGTGTCAGCTGTCGAGGCCAGCTGGGCGAAGACGCCGTTTCCAGGGACCCTCTTTGTTGAAAAGTCGGCGACATTGTGGCCTTTGTGCTGAGGCACAACAGCACCCCCGCCGACAAACAATGCATCAGGAGGACGAGCTGCTTAACGTGGCTCGGCTGAATTGATGCGGCCGGACACCAGGCTCATCCATGGCTCGAGGCGAAGCTCCCAGGATCACTGCTCTCGTGACATTCCACACGAACACGCAGCTCGCACGGACTCGAGGTTCCTGTGGATAAGACGAACTCGACAGGGCAACCATTGTCAAACTACACCAACGCTGCAAGTGCCCTCTGCACTCCCTCCAATTGCCAGACATGAATGAAACAAATCCTACTGACAACTAACGTTCCCGCTGTAAATAAAACGAGGAGAAGTGCGTATCGCATGGCGACGAGTTCAACAACAGTCCTCAATTTCAGTGTTAAAGAAACAACTCCGAGGAAATACAAGAATTGTAATTGTACTATAGCTGCTTACGCATGGAAGATAAACCACCAAGGAAGCCCAACGAAAGCTCAAAGGCTTCGCTAATCCCCACTAAACGCTCTCGGCGTAAGCGTAACACAATAAGAACACAACATGGTTCTACTAACTATGAACTGAAAGTGAAAATAAAGCTTACACGCTCATACAAAACAATGTTGAACTACATTTTTCTTTAAATACTCACGCTAAACTAGTACAACAACAAAACAAAACTCAACCTACAGCTAGCTCTGTTGAAACAATTTTCAACTAAAACGCTAGAAGATTACCCTCCCAAATATAGACACTACTAGGTTCAAATTACTGCCTCTACAGTAAACACAAACAAGTAAAATCGGTTACGCTCGACAAACACCACTCTTTCACAATTAGCGGTCGTAAAATCTTACTGACGGCTAACGTGTATTATTTTACGCCGTCAGCTCACTCCCATGCGGGTTACTGCTTCCGCATGTTATTCATAACATGGCGCCACTAAAGCTAGACAGGTTCCCGTGAGCACTCTGTCACGCTGCACCCACATCAGGACTGAATTCGCAAACGACATCCGTAATTGCACGTACTAGTGCCACTGCGAGCTTCTACTCCGCGGATGCACGACAAACCTAGCTCTACTCTTGCGGTCACAATTCTTACAAACAGCCGAGCGACTCGCTATAACCTTTCCTCATTCGCTCCTACACAGAACGCACGCGAAAGAAACACAACAAACAAAACCAACTTTCGCATGGCTCTGCCAAAAACTCGTACAAAGCCTAACCTTGCCTATTCTTCCCGCAAGCTCCGAGCTTAACGCCTAATTAAGGTTCCGCTATAAAACACGTTGGACACCCTGACTTATTAGGGAGCTCCCGAACGGCCCACGCAAAGCCCTGAGTTGACCCTTCGCGCAACTGCGCATGCGTCATACGCCAACCGCTTGCGGGCTCCCGCTAAGTGACGGAAATAGCGGGCCTCAGACGCCAACACTAACTCAGCGCACGCCACTCGAAAACTGCCAATGTTTCCTTGCGTCCCGCGCATGACACGCAACGGAAACGCCACAAACTCTTTTCATAGTCAGCTGACGTTGACCCTATTCAAGGCGCTCATCTCTTAAAGTCCTCGACTCGCTCTGATGCGTGTCACTAACCTTCCGATAGCTATAGCTGCACAAACGCATATCGGCTAACAAACAAAACCACAGGGCGCTAAAGATAACAAGGTTCAATAACAGTTAACTAAGCTATCAACACTCGCGGGAATACAAGGAATACTAATTACTAACTAAAATCAACAGTCAAAATTCCTTCCAACAAATCCGGAGTCGATATTCCAGGAAAAGCTAACAGCTGTCCTCACACAACTTTTCAGGCGCACTCGCGATGGTCGCGCCAGAAGGCTATTCTCGTCAAGCGGGGTGTACGACACGCATGAAACTTAATTACCCCCTCGTCGAGCCCACTACGTTCCTCGAAGCGGACTTGCATTGTCACCTCCTGCTGCTTCGCAAAACTCCCCGACCACGCGGTTTCGCACCTGATCGAACGTTCCTCGAAAAGAACAACGGGAGTTCCTTTGCCCACTGACCCTTCCGCGAACCATGCGCTTATCTCCTCCTTTTCTCTTGGTGGTTCAGGCGCATGCTGTAGAAACCGGTCAATAATGACAATCGCGCCCCTCTCGCAATTTCGCGCCGACGTCCGAACTTCCCTCCTCAAATGCGTCGTCACCTTTGCCGCATTTCTGTCTTGCGGACGCTTTCTTCTTTTTGCACGTCTCTTGGTGCATACTTTTGAGCCTTTATCACGATTCCTGTGTGCGTGACACCTTGCTACTCTCCTGCCTCTACTCGGCAGTGAAAAAGATGAGAACAGGCAGAAACCTCGGCGCCTGAATCTCATCGACATTCGCTTCCTCGCGATGCGCTTAGCGCACAATCTAGATCCCGCGGGACTCTCAACTGGGACTTTTCCTAGCACGCCTTTTTGGGATTTCAGGCCAAGCCTTCAACTTGGCGTCTCGAGAGATGCGGTCGTCGCGTTTTGCTAGTGCTTTAGCACGCTTACCGCTGCTAGTCTCTTTTGCGTTCCCCCCTTTCGTTTTCGCCGGCGCCTTTTTCTCACCGAACGGCTCGGAATGCTGGCAGCTTCGACGCACGCGCGCGCAAGTACGCTGACTTCTGATATTCACCGCCAAAACTTCAGGCGGCTCAACTAGCTTATCCTCGGTGTCGTCGCTAGGTGTCTGTGCTGCTGACACAGCGACAGTCCCGACACTCTCTAACTCAGTTAGCTCGCCTTGAGACGTCTCTCTAGTTTCGGGTAATCGATCACTATCGTGGATAGCCCCTTTTCTCAGGCCTTCGAAAGCGACCTCTGCGTCCTGCGCTTCGCGACGTATCTCGACCTCTTGGTCTCCGCGGCGCGCCTCGTCTTGCACTTTTCAACGCGCTTCGTCCTCACGCGCCTCAGTTCTCGCGCTATGTGAAGTGCCTCTTGTTCTCGCGCCTCTTTCGCTTTTCGAAGCGCCTCAGCCTCTCGTTCTTTCTGATGCGCCTCCTCCTCTAGGGCCTTGTGACGCGCCTCGGCGTCCTCACTACGGGCCTCAGCCTCTAGCGCCTCGCGACGCTTCTCGACCGCTTGGTCTCTGCGGCGCGCCTCGTTTTGCGCTTTTCGACGCGCTTCGTCCTCACACGCCTCACGGCTGGCCTTAGCCTCTAGCGTCTCGTAGCGGCTCGCCATACTAGGCGGCTTATCCCTGTACTTGCATGTACGGAACTCTGTGGAGTCAAATCTCCAAACGGCTGAACTGAGACCCTCGCGGTCATCGTCAGTTATGGCCTGTGACTGAACGACAGCCGCAACGCTCTCTAAGCTAGTCAGCTTGCTCTGAGGAGTCTCTTCCATTACTGGGGCTTTATCACTGCCCTGCAGAGACCCTCTTTGGCCTTCGCATTCGGCCGAACCTACACTACCACAGTGGCTGAACAACGTACCCTTAACCTCCGTACTTCCTGCAGGCCGTCTGACACTAAGGCCAAAACTGAGCCTTTCCCACGTCCGAGGCACTCTGCGTGCCTGTTGGCCATCTTTCCTCTTCCCCCATGCGTGCCCTCGTCCGATGTCCTAGCTTTGCGCGCATGACTCAAACGCTGTCTGAATGCTTTTGCTGACAAGCGATATTTGCGCAACAGCGCCTCTTTGACCTTTTCATACGATACAGCGTCCTTCCTATTGAGTCTAGCTATTACATCGGCGGCCTCGCACGGAAGAGAAGTTAGCAACCCTTGCGGCCAACTTTCGAGGGGAAATCCGGCCTTCTCGCAGGTTCGCTCAAAATTAACAAGAAAAAGTGCGATGTCCTCGCCAACTTTGAACGGCTGCAAAAGGTCTTCCATCCTTACGGACTCCCTCATTATGGGAACCTGTCTTGCGGCGGATAACAAAGTTCCAGCTCCCTTAGGTTCAAATCATGTTCCCGCTCGGCAGCTTCCTCTTTATCCCTTTCTCCTTTCTAGCTCGAATCTCCTCATGAGCTTCCTGGGCCTCCTCGACAGTCACCTTCTCTGCCTCCATAATCGGGAGTATCTATCGTTTCCGCTTGGCCGAGCCAACCGAAATGCCCAACTCCTTGCAAATTTCAAGGAGGTCCTGCACACTGAACTTGTCCAAACTGACACTGCACTCCGCCTCGTTTACCCTCGACTGAAACTAAGCGGTCAGACCATCCAATTCTTGGCTGACTAAACAAAGTTACAAGTCTGCAACAAAACCTGCTAACAATGACTTGGGCTAGCTAGGTCTGGCTATAAGAGACGTAAACTTCAGGCACTCACCACACCAGGGTAGCTGACGCTGGCCGATCCCACCGCTGCCACCACTGTTAGGTATGAGGTAGGGCCCTTCGGGTGCACAGCGTAGGATACGAGGTCGTGGCATTCCACCGCTGCCACCACTGTTATGAATGAGGTTGCGTGGCCCATCGCTACCGCCGCCATTATGGTCCGATGTCGTCCCTCAGGCTCGCTGCTGGGAATACGCGTCGCTGCATCCCACCTCTGGAACCGCTGTTGGGACTCGGGTTGCGTGGCCGGTGCGAACACGGGTGTGCATCGTGCTCGGAGTAGTCAGTAAGGGCAAGTGAAGAAGGAAATATTTTATGTACAGCTTTACATATTTTCGCTCTCAGTCAACATGACTGCCAGCCCGATCACGTCGGCTGGTTCGACTCCGTTCGACTCCGTTAGAATCTGTTCCCCACTCGACGGGACCGGCACGGCTTAAATCCTCTAGCCGTCCATTGTCTGTTGACCGTCCGCCAGTCGCAGGTGTTGGCTTCGCCAGTTGTAGTGATGGCTTCGCTAGTTGTAGCTGATAGCTTCGCCAGTTGTAGTTGATGGCTTCGTCAGTTGTAGTTGATGGAAGCGCTATTGTCTGTCCCTTCCATCGCCCTCAGGAATGCTGCTCTCAGTCGTAAGCAGCGTGAAGGCATGACGACTGGTGTCAGCTGCGGGGCCAGCTGGGCGAAGACGCCGTTTTCCAGGGACCCTATTTGTTGAAAAGTCGGCGACATTGTGGCCTTGTGCTGAGGCACAACAGTCTGGACCTGGACGGCATTATGTGGTGGTCACTGCAAGCTAGTTAACAGGTGTGACCATTTGGCCTGCGCAATATGCAGTATGCGAGGTCGGGCGACGTGTCCCTACACACGCTCTTTCCTATGCGGGTCGGCGAATGCTGTGGGTCGCTTAGTAGTGTGAACGGAGGTCCATGGCTGAGTTGCCATAGTTTCTTGCCTCTTTTGTTTACTTGCGGGTAGCCCCAGTCAGGGTGCCTGGCGTTGAAATCTCCCAGTATAAGCAGTTATGCGCCTCGGGCGAGCGATGTGGTTTTCCGGAAGAGCAGGTGGAAGTCGTCGGCCCGCGCCGAGGCGTGCAGTATACGTTGAGGACAAAGAGTGGCTACTGATGCGAGCGTTTTCGTGGAAGAATCTCCCGACTGTGTGTGGAATGTCTGGAATTCTAATCGTGTTGCTTTGCCGTGAGGCTCTTGTGCACGAGCGTGCCCGTACTTGGAGTTTCTTGGTTGTGCCCGTCGGTGAATTGTTGGAAAGCGATGTAGCCGGGAAGTGAGGCAGGAGATGTTGTTCTTGTAGTGCATGACGTCTGGAGGCGTTTGGTTATTTGGAAGTCGTGTTTCTGTACGAGTAGCTGCAGGTGGTCTTTCTTCTTGCGGAAGCCCCTGCAGTTCCACTGCCATATGATCAAGTCGGTGCTGGCCATGAGAATCAGCGGGAGCATTACTTGAGGACGTCGTGGGTCCGCCTACTGAGCGAAGAGTGAAATGACACTAGGTGCGTGTGCCTGCTGTTGCGCTGGCCATGCTCCGTTTATTACTGCAAGCTGGTGTCTGAGGCAGTTCTGAGTGCTTCTAAGCTGCTACGGTGTGTTTACGGTGGTTCCATGTTTGCGAGTCGTGTCTCATTGTTCGTTAGGCGTGAGTCCACGGATGCGGAGGCTTCTGTTACGGCGGCGCGAACGGCGTCTGCAAACCGTGGCATAGACCGTCGTGCGGAGGGCTTCGGTAGCGGATGCGTTGACCGTTGGATGATTCTCGCTGTCGTGTCCTCTTCGGATCGCAGCGTTTCCGCGGAAGTCGTTGCTTACGTGTGGCTGCTGCGGCGGGCTGGGAGAGCTGGCTGATGCAAGTTCTGGCTGGCCTTTGACAGTCTGTTTTCTAGGGAGTGGTTCTGCGCAAGCAGCCTTTCGATCTGAGCTTGTCGCGTTCCCATTTGGACTTTAACGCATAGATTATTTAGGAAAGTTCCTTTACGAGCGAGTCTGCGTTGAGTCGCACGAGTTCGACGGCTGCGGGGGCGATGATGGGCCTTGCGCTCATGCCACATTAGGGGGGCTCGGTGACGTTTTCGATGAATCGGCATGCCGGATGCGACTTGATGATCGTGTTTAGGGGCGAAGCTCTTAGGCGGCACCCGTTCGTCCCTCGTAGTCGTCGTGGTCGTAGTAGTGAGTAACAAGTCTTACGCTTTGACCTCCAAGGTGGTGCCGGTGGGAGATTTCTCCTGTGCGTTGTTGAACAAAAAAAATTCGCAGCGTGCGCGTTAACTAAAAGCCGAATTCTTCTGTCTCTCATTCCCCATTAGCAGCCATTGGCATGTTCCAGTAGGAAACGTTAGTAGAAGTAGAAGTGTAAGTGTTAGCTAAAAGCCGACTTTTCTGTCTCTCATTGCCATTAGCAGCCATTGTTTACCTCCAAGGTAGTGCCTGGTGAGATTTCTCCGTGCGTGATTAAACAATAAAAATTTTGTTCAAAACGCCGTTGATTGATGAAATAAACCAACGAAAGACGCCAGATGTTTTGTAAAAGCAGAACGAAAGAACGCCAGATGTTTTCTTAAAGTGTAGTAGTAGTAGTAGTCCACCTCGCCCGATCGTCAACGGGCGAGGTGGACCGGCAACGGCGCGAGGACCCTGCCGTACGAGAGTTAAATCACACTAAAAGAATACTTTGCGGGCGATACACTCTAGTGAGCTTTCAACTTTTCGTCTTAATGTACATGATAAGAAATTATTTTACCGAAAAACGCAAGGCACACCTTGAGCAATATGTTTGGTTTTGGGACGCTAAATGGAACCATGAGGCGATGCGAAGCCGGAGCATTGCACGATCGCGTTCCGTTGGCTTTCGTTGGGCATGCTACCGACCTCGCGCCGTGGAACGCGCTTCCTGTCTTCCCTCTAGCCTTGCCTTTAATTCGCACAGGGCGAGCGGGGAATGCGGTCGCTCTTGGCGCTCTTTCGCTCGGGAGCGGACTTCTTCCTTGCATTTCACCGATCACAAGTGAAATGAAGGGACCACGTAAACCAACAGTACAATAAAAGTTTGATGTTTAATATATACACGATGTTTCACACTCTTTATATATGTACTGGGCGCATTTCACGGAAGAGTTTCACGGTTTACAGATGATCCCTCCGTGCTTCGCCCCACTCATCATTATTCACCCGTGGATATGCTGTGATTTTCGATCTGGGCCTTGAGTGCGGGGTTGCTTGACGCTTGCGAGGTGTTACCTCGACCGGCTGTCCTCTCTTGTCGGCGTTTGTGATGTCCCGAGACTGGGATAGTAGCACTCGTCCAAGTAAGGTGGGCTACGTTATTGAATTGGCTGCTTCGCTGACTGGGATTGTAGCGTGTTCCTCTGTGCTCCGTTGTCTTTTGCTGTGTTTGCGAGTACCGGCTTTTGGCAAAGCAGCACTGGCATTTTGAGCTGTTTGTCATGAGTCCTCCTTGACGGACGATACAGCGCATTGGAATGTTGGTGGCGTTCATTGTGGTGTCGGCTCGTGGACTTCTCCGCAACGTGTGCAGCGTCGGCGCCTAGGTTGACGGTACACATCGGAGCGGTGCCCGCTCTTATGGCAGTGAAAGCACGCGTCTACTTTGGGATAGAAAGGGTATACTCGGATGAGGCCGCCACGGTGTAGGAGCCATCTAGGTAGGTGGTCGCCAAGCAGTGTGATGAGTAAATTCTTCGTTCTTCCCATGCGTCTGCCGCCTACTATTGGGTAGTCAAGATTGCTATATTGAAGGTCCTTCAGCGTCTCCTCGTCGGTTGGGAATGTGTGGGCGTAGAAAGAGATCGTATCGCGTCGTCGGGTGGCGGGGCGTACATGTGTACCTCGATCTGCCGGTCGTCTTCGAGGAGGACGGACGTGATGCGTTGGTATGCCATTGCTCGATCGGTTGTAGCCACGCTGACGGTGAAAGTGTTATTCCTTGGGTGTATGCGTATCTGGTCGCGGTTGGCGGTATCCAAGTCAGGCAGAGAGGCCGCTTTAAGCAGCAGGGCTGTCTGCAAGTCTCCGGGTGACGTGCGCGTGAGGTCAATGGGCGTCTTGGGGTGTGTGGTACGTGTGCGACGGCAGTCTCGGCAGGGGGTGGCGTTTCAGTTCCGGCGGTGGCCGGAGGCTGAGTAATACTGCGGGGCTTTTCGTGGCTTGCGCATCGTTCTTTTGGGCTTGTTGCTTCAGTGCCTGGTGACGTGTTTCGCCTGGGCTCGGAAACCTTGTGGCGGTGTCCAGTAATCGTCGGTCCATTCTTCGAGAGCGATCTCAAAGCCTTCGGCCTCGATTTCCATGTCGGCTGGTGTGCCGGCTGCCACGGCAGTGGCGTCCGGTGCAGCGTCGCCAGGCGCAAGCGTCCAGTGCAGGGGCCTAGGTGGGGTCCGCCGGCTTGGATATAGATGAAAAGCTTACTTGAAAATGGTGATCGATATCGGTCGGAGAGTTGTATCCTCGGGTCCGGTATGGCTTGTTAAACTCTACGTTCAAGAAATGTTGATCTATGGGCACACTGCGCTTGCATAGGCGGCTCCACCAGGGCGGCGGCGTTCAGCGCCAACGCAGCCGTTTCCGCGTTCCTGGGGTGACAGCATTGCCTCCCAGACCACACGCGCGGCTGCTTGCGCAAGCATGGTGTCGTCTGCATGCGTTCCTCTGCAACTGCTGGCTGATTTTCACACCGTCGAAAGTTTCGATAAAATTTCAGGGGAGTAAACATTGATAAAGGCAAGCTTCTGTACGAGGCAGGTCATGCACATAATGTTAAAGGACTTGTCTATGGGGACGGAAGCGTGGTGACAGGTCGGTCTGTATCCCAAACGCGCATCAACGCTCCATCGAAGACAATAAGGTTAACAGTAAGTAATCTTTTTATTCAGTAGTCTGGTTTTATTTCATTCTGTTTTTATTTTTTAAGCTTTCACTAAACAGATGCGTGATTGACGCGACCTGCGACTGCAGAGCAGGCATAGCCAGCTAGTGCAAGCACGCTGCGACAGTGGCCGTGTACCTGCAGAGATATGGAAAACTCATTTTAGCACGAAGTCTTTCGCTGTTTAAAGCTAACGAAAATAACAGGCCAGCATGACAAGCGCTAAACAGGTACACTAGCCCTAAAGATATAAACTGTGAATCGAATACGTCTAGAACGAAATGAATATTCATCGCTGTCAAGCCTAAACAACATGCAAAACACGCATAAATGTTACCGCACGTTTCGTAACGTTCACGTGAGCGACCTGTTCCTGCCTTCTGGTAAGTGGATCGAAAAATCGTTGGGAGGTAGGCTGGGCCCTCCTGTTCACTGGCCTTAGCATTGCCCACGAAATGCCTACTGCAAATTCTGCTATTTCTCTGGGCTCCCAGTCTAGAATTAAACAATGTCTTCGCGACACCGATTCAGCATGACAAGAAATATATATCGCGATATGGCGACTGTGATTAATGGGTGTATCACAGTTCAGGCAAGTCTGAAGCAATTTTTCATTCCAAGGGCGTCTCTCACATGGAATAAACAGAACACCTGCCCCAAATAAAACGACAAAAGTCTTACTTGTCACGGCGAACAAGTTGTTTCCAACGTTGGCGTCTCTCTTTCTCTCAGTGAGCCTACGGGAAGCGGTAAAACTTTGTTCCGGCTGAATTGCTGTAGGTATTGTGACAGCCCACAAACACAATCCTTGTTGCTGCGATGTAGAGCCATGGAACCATAGAGTTTCCTAAAATTAACTAGAGCGGACTCTGGCGCTGCGATCGTTCAGCAACCATTGGAATGATGGGTAGTACACAAATCTGCCTAGTCGTCGTGCTTGCGGCTTCAAACGTACTTGTGGCTTTGTTTATTGCTGTGTTCAGGCGTTCGTTTTGGATAAAAGAATAGACCGTTGTGAACTTCGTGACCAGGTTTGATTTGGTGAGCCTAAAGAAGTTAAAGTGGTGAAGTGGAACTGCTGACTTTTGCTGAACTTTGTTCTGCGACAAAGCGGATGCAGGTGACGCGCAGCCAAACGGAGCCGAAAGAACGAAGTCTAGACAAATTTGTGTACTACCCATCATTCCCATGCTGGCTGAAGCGTCATGCGTTGCAGCTCCCATAGACACTAGCGCCAGAGTTCCCTCTAGTAAGTATTGTAGGAAACGCTATGCATGGAACGACCGCCAAAGAAGAAACGCTTTGCAAAACTGCGGAAAAACGCGAAAGAGCTGGCACGAAAGCTGCCACCGGCCGCGGCGTTCGAAAGGTTCTATCACCCCACGGGCGCGCAAGCCGCCGCGAGAGGCGTTCCTGTCAGCGGAGAGTTAGAGTCACTGGAAATTTTCAGAGTACCGCAAAGGTAGGCTGCACGTGGGCAACATTGGGCGGCAGCGGCCATTTCCCTTCCAGACCGTCCGGCGCGTCGGTAGTGTGTGTTGAGAAGTGACCGGTCTTTTCGCCTCGATGCCGTGTTACGCTCGGAGTAACTGCAATATTTGTGTGTGTTTCTTCAACAGGATATCAGAAGTGATTTCCAGTCATCAACAGTTATGAATCGACTGCGCGGTAAGCGATATAACTAATGAAACGTGCGGCGACGTTGCCGTGTGCTCGCGAAGTCTCTTCGTGGCTTCATCGGTCTCTTTTAACACGAAAGTGCTTTATGCCGGGGTCCACTAAGACTTCAGTGACGTATATCCGTCACGGAAATGACGTCGAAACAATGTACACGATTAGATGGCAAAGAAAAAGAGTTCAGTCAACGGGCATTGAATCCACGACCGCTCGGTCCGCAACGACAGTTGCCGGGTGCGCTATCCACTGCGCCACGGTCACAGACTCTACAGGCTTTACAAACGCGCCTTTTATATCTACCACTCTCCCGGTCGGAGGGGGGTGTTGCCATCTGGGAGCGGCAAAGTAAAGTAATTCATCATTACTGTGGCTTCCGCGATTAGCAGCTGCAGCGCGTTACAGGTTCGTCCCATTTGGCGCGTTTTCAGTAGAAGTGCAATTTTGTCAATGTCTTAACACACCGCTAGGTGGCGACCTTAACGCAAGCGTCGTAAAAGCGTCGGCCTCGCTCATAGCATCACGTTAATCAAACCAAAAATAGCTCTGCGACGCGTGCCTGCCTCACCTGGCTGTAACACCGCGTTCCCCGCTCACGCGCTCGCCCCGAGAAAAATCGCGGTTGGGCTACCGGGGCGGCACGACGCGCTTTGCGTTTCCCTCTAGTGTGGCCGTAGTGTTCAAAGACATTTTAACATGCCGCAGGATGGCGACCAAGTTCTGCGGCCAATATGCGACGCTCTTCTGTCTATCACAACTCGTTCTCTCATTACGCTTCCACCGCTAACTACTACAGCTACCACAAGGATTTGTTTATTCATTGAACATGGACGTTAGTCGTCGGCATGATGTACCACCAATCATCAAAGTGGGTGCATCCACGTTAAACGGTGCTATAGCTGCCAGACATCAATATACATTGTGCAAATTCTCTTATATCAATGTACAGTAAGCATTCAGTTACTTTAATAACGGCGCGTTTTACTTTCGTGTTATTCCGATTCCTATGACGGAGGCATCAACCATGTTTTTTGTGTCACGGCCGGGTGTGTTCGCTGGTCCGGAGCTGTAAACCAATGCCCCCTTTGTGTAAACATACTTGCATTAGCGTAATGACTTCGTGCGAGATGCCATTTACTTCGACACTTGGTGAATCTTGACAGTTTGCGCTAGCTTTGCAGTCGGTGCTCAGGTTGAATTCTTAGCGCTCTCGAGAACATTATCGAACAACATCGAGAACATTCAACGTTGCGTCCTTCGACTTATCGCTTACGCATACCTTGCTTGCGCACCGTGCTTGCTGTTCAGCTGGGTGTTATGTGTAATAGAAGTGGTGCGTGTACGGTAAGTGGAAGTTGTGCGGGAAGTATTTATGTCCCGGTTCCGGACGCCAGCAGCCGAACGTACGGGTGAATCGCGGTGCGGTAGATAAGGTGCATCTTATTTTGCGAATACGTTGTCATTTCCTAACAGATACGTAGAAAATAGGCCATCAAAAATGATTGGCATCAGTGCTTAATCGTTTAATTTCCTATTTTTGGTCTCCTTAATATTGCCAACGTTGCAGTGCATTTGCAAATATTTTGCTGTGTTCCCACAAACAGTTTTTTTTTGTTGGCATTGCCAGCGCGTGAACAGCTGGGGTTCGGTTGGGTGTCATCTTTTTAGCAAAAAAAAATAAACACGCTGAACAACATTGCCTTATACCAAGTTTATCAACAGAGTTCCACGCTTCTGTTTTGCGCAATGGCAAATGATCATGCCACAATTGCGGTCAAGCAGGGGCGTAGCCAGAAATTTTTTCGGGGGGGGACGGGTTCACCCATACTTTATGTATGTTCATGCGTGCGTTTGTATGTGCGTGCATATTTACGCAAGCAAGATTGAAAAATTACGGGGGGGAACACCCTCCCCCCTTGGCTACGCCTCTGCCTTCAAGGTTACCAGTAAACAGTGATTATTTTAATAAATCTTCGATTTCGTTCTCGTGCGTGACACGCTTATATCTCGTACTGCATGCACAATCTGTTCAACAGATCTAGATATAAACAGCCGAGCAAATAGAAAGGTATTTATTGTGTAGTTTTCAATATCGCTGAACATAGCGAACCGAAAAGGTTAAGTATGAGAGGTTTTCCAGCAAAGTTTGTGTAGTTCACTGCAGAAAAGAGTGTTTTTCTAAGGGGGCGAATTCATTCCGCGGCCAACTATGCAGCCACGTAGAACGACGCTCTTTGACGTTAATGTTTCCACACGGAATGCAAAAATATACGAGATTCCCGGAGTAGCTCGCCAGCGACGTTCGGTTGCTGGTGGGCTACTCTCTGGCATCTGCATGACGCGTTTAAAAAAGCGACGAAGTACTCCTAGGGACCGTGGTACTGCTAAATGTCCGGCCACTCTCTGCATTCAACGCGCCTTCAACCAAAGCGCTTGGAAGGATATGGCGGCGAGAGGTCACGTGAGGCGAGTAAGCCAATCGCGCCGGCGGCGGCGCGCGGAAAACAGATGCGATACTCTGAAATTTTTCTAGTGACTTTACGGTAGTGATGCAGAACTATCGGTAAATTGACTATCGATAGTATCGATAGTTTTTTTTTTAACTATCGATAGTGCGTACATACTATGGATAGTGCAATCGGTAGTACCATCGTTAATATTACTATAGCGATATTACTGCCACGCGTGTTTATCGCTTTGTTTTGACGTATTCGGGTTTCACCCACAAGGCTGTTAGCAACGTCTGACGCAGACCGCGCCGTAATGTTTGAGAAGCTTCACAATTGTTTGAGATCATTCCGTTCAGATTACGCGCTGGACGCGAATAGTCAGTTTATTCGAGAGCTTCGCGAGCAGCAGCGATAACGCTGGAAGGTTTGATGACTGATGTATAAAGGATGACGCGTTCGATCGATGATCAGATTACTCAACGGCTGACAACTGCTCCCCGCCCCCCGCTCTCAGTGCGCAGCATGTATCGCTTGTATTTTGAGTGTTGATTTTCTGGGCACAAGTTCGCCCAAAGAAAGAGCTCTGTATTTCCCGTCTTGCCGCAGCATTCTTCGCCGTCACAACCACGTGACAATACTATCGATAGTGGTGGGAATAATGATGCAGTTGCTGGCCGACCATATTGCCAAAATATTTGTGATAGCCTACTACCAGCTTCGCTCATCATATGAGCAATTTATGGCAGAGAAAATTTTCCGCAGTGAAAATGCCGGAATATATCCATCATAAATTCGTATCCAAAGCACCAGTTAACTCATAAAATATCAATTGACGTCTTGATATTTTTTTTTTTTGAAATCATAAAATGCAATATCAATTTGAAGCCGCGCGCAGTTCCCCACATGTAAAGGCTTCCTTTCCACAACAGCTGAACAATTTGACTTTATGATCATGTGTCAGCAAAGCACTCTGGTGAAGACACAATCATGTCAACTATCTTGCCATTCAGCCTGCTCCTCCGGCTCCATTATGTACCACGCGCGCGGGGAACCAAGTTATTCTGCAGTAAGTCCGCGCTGTTGATCTTATACTATCGATTGTACCATCGAATTTTTTACTATAGATAGCGCTATCGATAGTATTTTTCACCATCGATAGTTCGATAGTGACTCAGCTATCGATAGTATCGATAGTACCATCGATAGTTCTGCATCACTACTTTACGGAGAGTTAAGGCTCAGTGGTGCGATCTTGTACGCGTTACAAAATAAACGGAGGCGTGGCATGACAACCAGCCGCACGTGACCGCACGCGATTGGTCAATGCAGAGCCGTGACGTCTGTCGCGGTTCAAATGGGCCATTCGCGTGCGGTCACGTGCGGCTGGATGTACTGCCACGCCTCCGTGTTTATTTTGTAACGCGTACAAGATCGCACCACTGATATACTCCAGCGTAACGTCGATGCGCGCGTGCGCGCGTCACGGCGACGTTACGTCAGCAAAAAACAGCCCTCTATAGTCCGGCGTCGGCTGACCGCCGACGCAGCCGACGGCTGCAGGCGCGCTCGGGTGTCGCTCGGCTCCGAATAGATCCTGCTGCATTTCGCGCCAGACGCGCCGGACTCGCATGTACAGGAACCTGCTTCGCGGGCTGTTTCGTCGGTTCCCGACAGGTGGCGCGGCGCGTTTCTTCGCTTTACTGCGCATGCGCTCTCTAGATGCCATCGCACGGCGCGTTGGAGCCGGCTCGACTGTGGCGGAGACCGATTTGCGCCTGGCGTAGCGTCGCCGGCTCGGCGTGACGAAACGCAACGTCCTCACGCGCGATCGCGTGCGAAGTCGGAGTATAACAGAGCCTTTAGAAGCGCAGTGTGCCCATAGGCACGTTTTCCAGAGAAACATCGGAAAACCGCGAAGCTCGGTGCAGACGCGTCCGATCGCTTCGAGCGCTCGCCGCGTCTCGACAGCGGGCAGGAGGAAGTAATAATGAACCATGCAAGTTCGGGAAAGGACAGTATAAAACAATTGAGAAAGTCTGTTAACTAGATTCTGCAAGTCTCCTTCATAGAAGCGATGCTTGATGAGTGATCGCAGTTGGACGTAATAAACGGGGCACCTCTATCTCGAACGCATTCTAGCAGGTTCATTAGGTAGGTTTGGTGAGGGCTCCATACAGAGTACGTGTATTCAAGCTTCGCACGAACGCAGGCTACGTGTGCTATAGGGAACCCAAGCTCAAGCTTGCGGCGCGACGACAGCGCCGCGCCAGCCGCGCCGCGGCTCTGTCGGAAAGCTCTGGAACGTGGCGCGGCCGACTCAGCCCTTTCACGGTAGCGGTAGCGCACGTGCGCACGCGTTCTTCTCTCGGTGCGGGTAACTGGGAGGCCGTCAGCTGGGTACGTTGAACCGAGAGGCTTGCTGTGCGAAGCTGCGCACTTCCACGATGGCAGAAGCGACCCCGCGGAAGCGCAAGCGTGGTCAAGTATTGCGGTTTAGTTAGTTTAGGAACTATACACGCGCTATCCGCACACCCTCCACAGGTGGCGGGACACCTGCCGCCCGCAAACGGAGGAGGAAAACCGGTACCCCGTGTGCGACGATTGGCGTCGTTCCGGTTTTTCCTCCTCCGTTTGCGGGCGGCAGGTGTCCCGCCACGTGCGGAGCGGGTGTGCGGATAGCGCGTGTATAGTCCCTTAGTGGCCAGCCACAACAGTGCAGACAAGGCACACGATTCACGTGTTAAACTGTCTCGGCTCCCGGGCGTGTCGCACGAGAAATAAAGGCGGCAAGCGTGGATAGCTGACAGCGCTGTCTCGCCTTCTATTTTGGCTGTCTGAGTTCATCGCTTTCGTTCGTTCCGACTACCTGAATCGGTAAGTAACGGGGCGCATGCACGCAGCGACTACAGTAATGATTACTCGCTGTCTTCTCGCATTGTATAGTCCAGTTACGGTTGTAGGTGAAGCAACTTTGTGTTTTGATTCCCCGTGCTCGAGACCTACCCGTCGTTGTTGAACGTTCACATTCGCGTTATACCGTTAGCGTTGCGCGGTTGGTTGAATTCAACTGAACTCCGCACATTGTCAGAAGTTCGGCGCCTGCATTTCACGCGTCGGGAAGGCTGCTTTATCACGCCGGAACGGACATCTGTGCATTTTCAGCAAGCTTTGACATCGTTCTGCAGGTTTGCTTTGTTTTTGTCACTTTATTGGGGTGATATATATTTAAGCCGCTAAATATAACTGGCACTTAATACATGCTTTGCAATTGCAACCTTGAAGTAACCACCTTCTGACTTTGTGCGATTTTCTAGCCGCGTTCACGCAACAGGTTTTATACGCCTGTCAAGTCGATATCATAAAAAGAGACTGCAAGCATGACGCGAGAGCCGAAAAAACGAGGCGAGCAGTTCATCTTGCTTCACAGTGGTTGAAGCTCAGCTAGCTGCCTCGCGTCTTAATCGGCGGGTGATTCTCCAGCGGCACGGAGGACTTGACTCAAACCTTCTCAGGAAGCAGTGCCATGGCCGTATAATCTTTTTTTCGCACGCCACACACGTTTGTTCACGAAAGTACACGGCTGCTACTGTAAGCATGCCATATCAAAACAACAATCATATGATTCGTAGTCCGCGCCGCAGAACATCGATAGCGTGTACAGCTTCATTTCGGAGTGCATGTGGACCATTATTCATCTTTAACATGACAGAATGAGACTTACCTCGAGATATACGTCCTACACGTTGTAATCGCGACTTGGGAAATGCATTTCGCTTTGAGTCGGGCGTGGTTGTCGTCGATCGTCTGCCCTTCACCGTTAACGTGATAGCCTTTCTCATTTTATCAAGTTCGCTTTTCGGAAGCGCCAGTCAAGCTTGAAGATCCTTTTGAAGCCGCACTGCACGCGGTACATTGTGAGACGCCGCAAGTGCACCGCGAGAGCTCTGCACGTGCACGGAAGCGAGCGGCAACGCGGTGGAGAGAAGGGAAAACGCTCGCTGATCACGCCCCAGTTTCTCTTTTTCTCCCAGAGATGGCGCTGCCTGTCAAGAGCAGCAGCGCCGCTAAGCGTTGCTTGGGAAGCCTATTTTACGCACTGCAGGGAGGATGGTAATAATGTTGTTATACTTTAACCAAGCTTCCATGCATCAGCTCCTAAGTGTGTGAAATGCGCACACCACGTGCGAGTGTTAGAAATGAGCTCACCAAGGTATCGGTATTTGTCATTGTATGCTAGGTTTGTCGAGTTCAAATAGTCGCGTGTTCCGACGAGTTGCCAGATGCGAGTTGCGAGATTCGCACATGACTTTACATTGGGAAACATTAGTCTGCACCATTCATAGTGATCACCACTTTTCAATTAAGCATAGGTCGTTTCGTAGAAGATCGCGATCGTTAGTTCGCGATACAGGACATGAATGCAGGTCGTCCGCGAATAATGGAATGGATGATGAAATTCCTAGTAGTAGGTCGTTTACATAGATTAAAAATAGCAGGGGCCCGAGCAGTGACGTTGACCAACTGCCCTTGTTAGTCCTGAATAAAGCTGACCCTAGGGGTCTCT
Source organism: Rhipicephalus sanguineus (assembly GCF_013339695.2). Lineage (NCBI taxonomy): Eukaryota > Metazoa > Arthropoda > Arachnida > Ixodida > Ixodidae > Rhipicephalus > Rhipicephalus sanguineus. The sequence continues at coordinate 201,295,180 of NC_051179.1, forward strand.
TGCTTGCACCATATGTTAAATCAACAGGGTGGCGAGTTTATTGAAGTCCATTTCGACGAAAGATAACGTTACAAGACGAGCCACAACAAAAGGAGTGCACAGCGCATGTCATGTGCACTCTATTTCTTGTCGCTCATCGGGCAAAGTGCTGTTTCCTCGAAACAGTGCTGCTAGTAAAGCCTGCTGAAGCCCGAATGGCCTTACTGGGGACCAGCACGTCAGGAACTCTACAGATGGCCCACTGTGCGACTGTAATGCGAGGCCTTGAAGTGCAGCCCCTTGTTGAAAGGAATGCTGACCTGTGAGCCTATGTATACAGACTTCGGTTATTGCCACTGTTGCGACGACGGCGTCCGACGTAGACGTGCCGTCGTCACTTGTTTAATGAGAAGACGAAGGCGTACGGCCGAGGAAGGAAGAAAGCGGCCGAAGCCGAGCAGCGGCCGTGGCGTCCAGCCAGCCACAAGAACCCGAACGTCCCAACTGCCTCGCGCCACGACCCACCGGCGCTCGTCGTCTTTTCTTTTTCTCCGGCCGCTGGCGCCACTGGCGCGGCTACACCACCACACAAGGCGCTCCAACCTGTTACGTGGTACTTGCAATAAACATTTCAGATTGTGAGCATACATGGTGCTGCATATTGACACGCGTACTTACGTTCTTTATTTCGCGGAGACAGCTTTCTTCACTTCCTTGTGACGCGCTGTATTGTTCGGCGCGGGTCGCGCTTCAGATTGACGCGGAATGTTCTACGGCATTGCATGCCCGACGCCTATGTTTGAGTACTTCGCAGATTCCACTTCAGCATCAGTGATAACACTAGAATGTTCCGTGACGTCTGCATTAAAGCTAACGCATTTCGTCGCCAATTAGTTTTTTTAATGACCGCCGAATGTGGTCGAGGTTATCGCTGCACTGAGCGTGTCACTTCTTGTTCTGGGTGCCCATTCGCCCAATAAAGATTTTCATACTCACTTGCTGGAGTTCTCGTTGCTTCATTGCCACAACCACGTGACAATATACAGAGCCAACAGGGCGTGTGACCAGCCAAGAGGCTGGTCACCTGTAACAGTGTGGCTGTTTACGCCAGCCATCCGCCGTAATCCTCGAACAGAAAATGCAGATGTAGATCCTACTACTGGCTCGCTGGCCCAGCTCGGGGGAATTGGCCAAGAATCTTGTAGCTTAGAAAAAATATTTAGAAACTAGAAATGAGAATAATTTCTTATTTTGTACGACAAAAAAAGATTTCTACTGTTAATTTTGCGAGAATAATAAGTAAAAAAAGGAAAAACATGGGTGGAATTAGATCTAGAGGTGTGCGCTGCCGCCGCCTGTTTTTGCTCACGCCGCTCGCGCCGCCGCCGAAATTCCGAGAGGGATGACGGCGCTGCCGCCGCCGCGCTATAATTGCGGCACGCCCGCCGTTTGCCTTTTCTTTTAATATGAACGGAGAAACTGGGCATAAAATACAATACATCCCTGAGCTCTTCTCGATGTATCCATGTAATGGACTGTTCATTTCAGCCGCCATTGATTGGCGGGACCTCGGCGAGCAGCGCGCCCTCTGTTTCCAGTCCTTTTTTCATTTTGACGTCACAAAGCTTCACAACTCCCGACACAAATAAGGGAAACAGAATGATCTCCAACCTAGCGCGTACACCTTGGAGAAAAAAATTAGGAGGGAGCGCGCCTAGCGTCTACAAGCCAACCTCCTTTGAAGCCGCTACCTCCTCGTGTTTGTGCCACAATTCCCATCATGCTCCTGTTTAGTTTCCTTTTTGGGGTGGGCGCATGGGGAAAAAAATTGACGAGCACACGCGCCTAGCGTCCACAAGCCAACCTCGTCCGACGCCGCTCCCCCCTCGTGCTTCATGCTCTGGTCACAATTCCCAGCGTGCCAGTGAACACTTCTACTTCACTGTAGCTGGGGAGTTATTCTCGATGTGTCCCTCTAGTGGACTGTCCATTTCGGCTGCCACAGAGTGACTGGAGTTCGGCGAGTAGCGCGCCCCTTGTTTCCAGTTCTTTCGTTACGTCATTTTGACGTCACGAAGCTTTCACAACTCTTGACACAAATGAGAGGGACGGAATGGTCCGCCGTGGTGGATCAGTGATTATGGCGCTACTGGGAATGCGCAGATAAGTCAATCAAATCAATCAATCAAACGCTTTCATTTTCACCATTTCATACATAAGGTGAAAAAGGGAGAACTGGAGAAAAAGCCGAAAGTTCTTCGGCTTCACAAAGCTCCGGTCCCCAGGCAGACAGTGGTGATGTTGGTTTCAAAAACAATGGAAGAAAGCATGTTACAAAGTATAAAGCATTAAAGAAATAATAACATTTCAACTGAATATAAAATGAATTGGGATGAAAGGAAGTGTATAAATGAAAACAAGTATACAGCAACTACAAAGTACAACCGAGGAACACTTTTTTATAACATAGAAAGAAAAGTACTATAACAGCATGTCAAAAAACCGGTGTGATTTTTTTTCTAAACACTGTTGTTATTGAGCCGCTATAGGAACAAGTCCAACATTTTAGTTTTGTTTAGCGGTAACACATGAACACTTTGTTTGTTGAAATGGTTAAGCAGGGAAGGCAGTCTATTACAAAGCGCTGTTTTGTCCATATTTGTACGCGAAAAAGGGATTTGCCATGGGCCTGACGGCGAATATGAATATGTACTTTATTTTCTTGTAGATCAGCGAGGTTAGAATGAATCTATTTTTTCCTACATAGCACTCTTGTAGCATTTGAGTTTTTCAGTTTCCAAATGTCCCAGCTTTTATTATTTTAATTTGTCGGAAAGCTCTTCCGTGTGTTCGGAGGAAGAAACATTCGCAATGGCTCGAACTGCTTTCTTTTGAAGTGTTTCCAGCATCCGAATATTTTCTGCGGTGGCGTTACCTCATATGAGTGAGCAATAGTGAGGTGGTGAGTGGAAGAGCATGATAAATGAGCGCTTAATTTTGGTAATGTATTTCGATAGCGATTTAAAAGACCAACAACTTTTCGCACTTTTTCCACAAACTTGCCAACATGATCATTCGGACCGTGCGCTGTGAACATAAGTCCGAGTGTTTTCATAGAGGACGTAATGGTAATCGTATACGGACCTAAACAATGTTTCTGGGAATGTAGTAGAACTTCCTTGGGCACGGAAAATGACGCATTTTGTTTTGGCTTCATTGAGAATCAAGCAGTTTCGCCTTTGACCAGTGTTGAATTTTGTGTACAGACAGTGCTACCTATAGCGTTATTTCTTCTAAGTATTTTCCGTGTAAAGAAATGGAGCAGTCATCTGCATATGTGACAAACTTACACATATCACTAATTTCTACAATGTAATTAATGTAATAAAGAAACATATCGGGCCAAGGATGCTACCTTGAGGCACCCCGCTGTTGTAGTTTCGTTGTGACCTGTTGTCATTAATTTCAACAACTGATGTCGACTTTTAAATAAGATCGCGATAAGTTCAAGTGTTAATCCTCGAAAACCGCAATCTTTCTAGTTTCGTAGCAACAGTTGGTGGTTGACTCTATCAAATGCTTTGCTAAATCTAGGTATAACCTAATGTTGAGCTTTTTTTTCAATGTTCTGAAGAGTAGATCCTTTTGCATATTTAATGCCTTTCCGTAGACTGGTTTTTTGGAAAACCGTGCTGACACTCAGTTAGCAGTTATGTTTCTGCGAAAATTATCAATAGGACGTTTGATATTTTTTGAGGCCCTTCGATAATATAGGAAGAATAGAAACTAGTCTATAGATGCCAATATTCTTTTTATCACCCCCTTTATTATAACTTTACTTGCGCTACTTGCATATAGCGAGGGCAAACTCCAGTCACAGGGACGCGTTAAAAATGTGCGTTATAACAGGAGCGAGAAGGTCTATGGCATATTTAATTGTCTGATTTTAAATCGTCCATATCCTACTGCGGCTATTTTTCAGACATACAAATGTTGAAATCACCTCAGAAGTGTGTGGGGTTGCACACGCAACCCAGTGTCTTCAACGCGGTGGCACCTCGGCTTCGCGCTACGTTTGTGCGCGCAGTGGCGAGAGGGGTTGCGTGGGTGAGGGCACAGTGCCGCTCCCGCAGCCCTTCTCGCCCTGTTCCCTGGCCGAAGTCGAGATGCCCCGTTTTCCCTCCTTGCCCTTTTCTGGAGAGACTCCTCTCCAGACCCCGGGAATGCGCGTAGCTTCTCGGGGGCCTCCGGTCTGCGGTCTTGGGCGGTGACTGACCACATCGGACCCAAGCCGTGAGCACCACCGCCGCCATCAACCCTGCAGCGCTCCGGCCATGGAGTGCGAACCACCGCCTCGGACCGGAGTGCAAAGCAGCCACGCGAGGTGAGATGAGCCCTTATCATTCCCTCGACGTGTGCTTGCTATTTTGTTGTTGTTTCCCCCAGTAGTGCGGAACAATCCGCCTCTGAGGTGTTAACTTGATGTACCTGCTACTTATTGTTGCAATTGGCATCTGAAGTGAAAAACACCTTCAGTTGAAAGACTTGTCTCTGTCCCCACTGGCCTGAAACCCGCCGCGGTCGCAACTTACGCGAACGCGGGATAGGGGGTCACAGCTCTGACTGTTAGGGCTGCTGCGTAGCACCTAGTAGCGAGTAACTACATCCTCTAGTGCGCGGTGTGATCCAAACGAGGGACAGGTTCGCAGAAGTGTTAGTAGGCTTTAGAAATAGAGACTCCCTTAACGAGGTTAGGTGCAGTGTGGGCTGAATATCGGGATCTGCGCATCCCACTTTCACAAAGAAATCATTGAATAGGTCCGCAAGTTCTGTGCCGCCTATAAAGTACCATCGATATTCAGTGTATCTATTCGTGTATTGGCTGGCCTGCGATTTAGTGTATCGTTTATTTTTTCCCATACCTTGTTAGTTTTGAGCATGCAATCATTATTAAATATACGCGTGTAGTAGTCATTTTTTGCCTTTTCGTTTTCTTTGTTTAATTTATTTCTAAGCTGTTTATATTCTTTCCACTTCGACAAGTCCTTTGACTCAACAAAACACTGGTTAAGTTTATTCTTTTTGTTGATTTGTCTTACGAATTCCTTCGAAATCCAGGGCTTGCGCGATGGCTTTTGATTTTGCTAGCTCTGAATCGGAAATGATTTAAAGTAAAGCATTTTTAGTTTGTTCATAAACTTGCCATATGCCTCATTGGCATCCTTAATGGAAAATATGCCAGTCCAGTCTGTTTCGCGCACAGCTTCTCGGAATTAGTCAAGTGACTGCGCCGATATCTTGCGGTACGTTGCATTACCACGTACCGTATTTTCGGTAGCGACGCTATTCTCGAAGAATATCATAACCATTTAAAGAAGTTGAAATGGCAACGCCGCCACCTTGCCCTCCTTACGATTTACATTGAAATGTTCGTATCCTTGAAGTGCATAGTACTCAGAGTCATCATTATACCAGGTTTCAGTAAACATCAAAACTTCAACAAATTGAGGTTACATGATTCGATTAGCACAGTGACCTCATCCGTTTTGTTCAACAGTGACCTTGCATTTAGATGCATAATTTTTAGCAGCTTTCTTTGTAAGTAATGTTGTGCTTCATAATGATGTCGCCTGGACTTACATAGCCTGAAGGCGCCATCTCTATTCTGGGCATGAATGTATTGGAGTTTCTGTGAAATTATGCGTTTCTTATCTTGTTAAAATCGCTTTCACGCATTATGCGGGCAACAGGCGAAGTCTCTGTGCGGCGTGCGTGAACAGTGCCATCTTTCGTCCACACAAATTTCCAGCTGTGTTCCCGTTTGCGCGCTATTGCCATTCCCAGTATTTTCTTCACTTCGGGGCAAAGGTGTTCATTTCCAACACAGGAGATAAGTAGGTAAACCGAGGGAGGCATTTGTTAGCCTTTTCTTGCGCGACTTCTGAAGCAGTTGATCGCGTTTGTCCCTCCGCTGAAATTGTCCCTCCGTGGCAAATTATATTGGTTTGACCTGCCTGCTTTGTTCGAACCCTGTGGCAACGTCAATGTCCTCAGGGGTTATAGTCTCGCCAACTACCTCTCCAATTTTTTGGAGTACTTCAACAAGGTTTTCATTCGGTTTTTCGGTTACTCCTTTAATTTCCAAATTTCGATTTCGCCAGTACTGCTCAGACTGCAAGAGGCCTGATTGGCAGTCCAGTTTCTTTTCCAAAGAAGAAACTTGTGCTTTAGCACACAGTTTTCTTTCTTGAGCTCATTATTTTCCGTTAAAGTTGCCACCAGTTTTTTCATTGTTGTCATCTAGGGTCTTGCTGAAGAAATCCATGCTTTCTTCATTTCATCAATTTCAGTGCGCAAATTTATTTCTTCTGATCGGATGCCTCGCTCTAGCGCTTCTTTCATTTGCTTCCACTCATTTCTGATTTCATCTTTGAAATCATGGAACAGTCTCGCAACTTCCTTGTTCATGTTAGTTACTACCGACAACACGAGGAAATCACATTAAAAAATCACGTATACTAAACACCGGGCAGCAGTGGCAGCTATTCAAGACTAGAACCAATTTTATGCTCTGAGAAGAGCCTCACTAACCTGCAAAACGCAGAAATGGTTCAGCTTGTGCCTAGAACGCCGCCACTGCTGCCGAATGCAATCCTCGGTGAAGTGGCAGTCTTTACATATGCAGATGGCCACGTGGTCCCGGAGATCTCACGGTCCCGGAATCAGTCGCCTCCTGGTGTTCTGCAGGTTGTGCTTGCTTCTTTGGGGCAGTCAATCATAATGGCACGTGTGTGATGATGCGCAGTAGTTTCAGTTGACCCAGCTGCACGGCGAAGCTGCAAAACGCAGAAGAAATGGTTCAGCTTGTGCCTAGGACGCCGCCACTGCTGCCGAAGTATTTGGTCTACCTTCTTTTCCGCAGCTGTGCGATTTTTCAGTATAGGTAGTGGCCTTTGTGGTGCCTTGACTGCGCTCTTGTGTCCGTGTCTGCACGCCCTGTCTTTTTAAAGGGCCCCAGAACAGCTCTGAAAATACAAAATTGAGCGCGTTATTATTTATTGGCGTTTCTCGCCTTTTTGGCGCACTTCGTGGCGCCACCACAGCGATTCACTGACATCACTACGGTACGCGCTCTCGGTTGTTCCTTATACGAGTAATATTAGTTATGAATTGCCTCCCACCCTGCTTTGCCATGGAGTTACCACCCTTTCTTCGTTGTCTCGTGCGCAATCAATTGCGCAATCGCGCGCATCAACTGATTTCGCTACAGTTTGTGCGTGTCCGACTGCGCATGCGGAGATAACAGGGTGTAGCCGACAAGCGCGAAATCCTTATAGGCTCAACGCTTCGTGTTGACATTGTATACAATATCACGCGTGCTGTATACGCGTGCTTCTTCTTACAGACGATATCTCATCGCCACATTTCTTCATGAAGAAATATGTGGCGATGAGATATCGTCTGTAAGAAGCGTAGTGAAAGTGAGAACGAAACCAATGGAAAAGGCGTCGGATTTATTCTTCCAACGGACGAACCTTTACAGCGGAGACGATGCAGCTCTCGAGAAAAAGGCGATCCCTCTTCCGCGGTTTTCTTGTATTTTTTATTGCGATAACAAGTATGTGGACATTCTGTACATTTTTTTTGTCGCCGTCGTCGTACTGTTCCGTATAAAGTGAAAATCGACAAAATCGCTGCGCGCATCGTATGTTGTACCAACCCGCGACTAAAGCTCGCGAGCACTGGCGAGGAACACGGCTGAAGCAGAGATGAAACAGGCTGACCTTCTCTCACGCACGGAGGGCGAATACAATAACATCAAGTCGCGTGCAAGGCCTGCCGTCAATTGCTCTTCAACCAGAAAGGAAACGCCCCGCCCGTCTTTCGCTGGGCGAAGGAGCATGAAGGGACGCCGGGGTAATGGGGAGGGGGGGGGCGTGGCACGAGCAGCAACTGTAAAAACGTCGAAGTCTGGGTCAGTTGGTACATGACGCTGAGGCAAAAACCAGTCAAAAAGTGTGTGTGTCCTTGTGTGTGTCACTTCTTCCCCTTGTCCGGCGTCTTTTTGACTGGTTTTTTGCCTCAGCAACTGTAAACATTGACGGTAAGGGCGCGGTCGCTGTGTCGGCAGACATCAGCCAACGGCGCGTATACCCTTCTACGCGCTGTGATTTCACCGCTTCGTGCTGTGTCCACTGATGCCAGAAACTGCACGAAACCCGCTTATCCCGGAGCGGTCGTATTCCATACACAAGCGTTTTGTAGGGTTACGCGAGATCGGACCAAAAGGAGTTAGCTGCTAACCTTAATTCGTATAACATTACGACGTGTTGCAATCGCATTCACTGATTTGCCCTTTCGGTGAAACATTTTAACACGAAGTGTTTTATGCTGGGGTCCACCAAGACTTCAATGACGTATTTCCGTCACAGAAATGACGTCGAAAAAGTTACACGATCAGGCAAAGAAAAAAAAGGTTCCGTCACCGGGCATCGAACCCACGACAGCTCGGTCCACAACACAGATGGCGGGCACGCTATCCACTGCGCCACGGTCACAGACTCTAGAGGCTTTACAAACGCGCCTTTTATATCTACTACTCTCCCGGGTCGGCGGGGTGGCTGCCCTCTGGGAGCGGTAAGGTAAGTAATTCGTCATTACTATGGCCTCCGCGATTAGCACCTGCAACCCGTTACACGTCCGTCCTAAAGTCCCTAGATTTTTCCCTGTCCTTCTTAAGTAGTGACAGCTGCCTCCTCTCTCAACCCCCTCTCACCGCAGTCGGCGTCAGCCGCCATGTTCTTGCTGAACTCCGAGGACGGAGAACCGCGTAATGAGTGCCGGACCGCTAACGGCCGCTGAGTGCCGGCAGCGTTAGCCGTTCACGACTGTTAACGGCAGCATAAGTGCAGGCAATCAAATACGATCCCAAAGGGGCTTAAACCGCATTGTTCAGGCTCAACGCGCAACTTGTCGGCGTTAACCGAGTCCGTCCGCAACATTTTTTTGGCGACACCTGCTACATTGTATCGCACCGGCTGAAAGGTGGCGATTTCTGAGCGATGTATTTACAATATATTGGCCATGTGCCACCCTGTGTTTCGCGTATGGCAGAAACATGTGTTCCGCTGCCTCGATATTAGACCAACGCATGTATTGCGCTAGCACGTTTTAGAAGACACGAGTCTTCGCATGCAATTTACGCGCAAAAATATTCGCACTTTTAAATGCATGGTCTTCACAGCGAAGACGTGAACGCTATTTACTTACTTTTCTTACCCTACGGCTAACAGCGGCTGAAACGTTCGTCGTAAAACAACGCGATCAGCTATCTGCGCGTATTTAGGATGCTTTCAGCCATCACGCGAGTCTGGAAGCTTTCTAAATCAGATCAGTAGTTCTCATTTTGGGGACCGCGAAGCCATTTTGGGGGTCCGCGAAACCCACCTCAGAGTTCCTCGGAGTTCATTATTAGTCCAAAGCTTTGAAAGTAGGCACACTAACAACACATTACTATAACACCTACTAAAGATGCGAGTCTTATGTTTTACTGTTAAAACTTTGAGGTTAATCACGAGCAGGTAAAGTCGCCTTGTTGACTGTTCGCGGAGACTTTAGTTTATGGTAGCCATGGAAGTTTACTAACTCTACAGTACATCGATATAAAATACTGCGCATTTGTTTAAGTGATCATTCTTCAAAGGTATACTGCGCTAAAAGGAACAAGGACACAGAAAAGGGGGGGACTACACATGCGCAGACTCGCAACTGAAATTTTATTGAGTGAAGGGTGACATATAGACACTGAAGATTAAAAAGAAGGATGAGAACATTCGGCAAAAACTGGTCACGTGAACGCGTCAATCACCATGTCAAAACCTAGATTCTAGATACCGCACTTCACAGTCAGCAAGCTGCACCGACGGATCGCTTACACACGCCCTTGTTTTTCCAATCGCATAAGCTTCGTAGAGCTCCCATGTATTGCGGTCCTTGTGACGGCACGGCACCTTGGTCCTATCCAGAAGGGGTGGCACGCCCTCTTCGTCTCCTGTTCACATTCCCTGCAGTGCTTAGCTACGTGGGAGTAAACATTAGAAGAATAATTTTGAATGTTCTCTTAAACGGATATTTATGCATCGGCCCGTTTTCCCGATATAGACATGACCACAGATGAAAGGGAATTCATATACTACTGCACAAGCACAGGAACGTACGTATTCCTGTGGTCAACGTGGCAAACAAATGGACTATTGCTAGGTGTTTTGTCAAGTTTACTCATTACACGCACATAAACGGGCCATTTTTGGGGGGCGGAAAACACAACTTGTACACCATAACGTTCCGCAACGTTCTTGAGATTGTGTGAAACCTGATGCTGGTAAGGTATCACAGCATATCTTTGTGCTCGCGGTCGTTAACACGCTCCGAGGCAGTGTCGCTACTCTTAATCCTCCTGATTATTTTTCACAGGCCCCTGTTATCACATAGTTCGGATACCCAGCAGTAGACAATCTGGAAACCTGGTGTTCTACACTGTCTTTTACCACGTGACCACAAGATTTTCGAAGAGCAGAGCCAATGCTAGACAGAACGATTCCGTTTTTTACAGTCTTGTGCCGAAGAAAACTTAAGGGCAGTTTTAATGACCGGGGTTGAAAAAGTCAGCATGTATGGTTCTCCTTAAAAAGCAAGCGGATATCTAGAAACTGCAGTTCATTCCCACTGGGCAGTTCTATAGTGAAGTTGAGGCCCATCCCCGAATCCATGAAAATCTTTTAACATCGTCAACACGGTCTCCCAGAGCATCATGAATAAAAAATTCGGCAGAACCCACGTACCGTTGGAGTCGATGTTATGCGAAGCATGCGGCGGGTAGGTGACTGTGGCGTAACTTTTTTTACTGAGCGACACGTTCAAAATGATGACGCTAAAGATTGTATATATTTTATACGCACACATATATATGTTGAAGAGCCGCATATATGTTATAGAACCATTTGTTTACTGTTGGGTAATGCTGCCAATGGCAATGTTGGCATTGCCAACACCAGAAGCGGTAAGCTGATATGTAGTGCTTATACGTGTCCCGAGAACGCACGCACGTTTTACGAACCCGTGTGCATGTGTGCAAGAAGTTCTTGACAGTTCTTGAACAAGGACATCATCACCGTGATCAGTGAGTACCAGCAGCTGGTCATGACTTATTATAGGATCCGGTCGTGATCGTGGTGACGAGGGGTCCATGTGTAGTGAAGTATGTCGTATAGTAGAGCTGTTGGAATTCGTGGATGCCTCTGTCATTTCGTCAAGAGATTGTCTGTCGACAGAGCCGGCGACATGTCAGAAGCTGAAGCCACCCGTCGCGTTGGTGAGGTATAGGCCGTCGAGGCTGGTAGGCCTGGATAGTGCTACGTAGACCAACATCACTGGATGGTGTTTTTCGTATTCGTGGACTGCTGGGCGTATGTGGCCTACGTAGCCTAGTCTACAAAGCGGCTGTCAATCAATCTGGCATCATCCTCGGTCAGCATGAGGCCATCGCGCAACCTCGTAAGAAACTAAGAGGACACTGCGTCGTTCTGGTGGACGAAGTGACTTTACGGTGCGGTGATGTGGACATCATATGTAACTTTCGTTACAGTATTCCTCCGGGGTCGAGCAATGCTTCAATATAGCTTGCTGAATCATAGGAATCAAACGTATTGTTTATTAGACTGCTAAAAAGCGGAGCCAACACTGGAACTACAGACGTTAATCTCATATGACGCCTGTATCGTAGTAGTACACTTGTAGGAGTATCATGTAGTGTTTATTGCTTTTTCGTAAAATTAGATAGCCAGCACCAAAACCACAATTGACGTTGCACCGACATTTCGCCTGCGTAGGCTGTTTTTTCAAACCAGTTTATAGACCTGGCGTGGCTCAGTGGTAGAATACCTGATTGCCACGCAGAATGCTTGGGTTCGATTCCTGCCGGGATCCTAATTTTCATTCTTTCCATTCGTTGAGTCAACGCTGCCGACGTTGGTTTTCCTTAACGCTCTTGTATTTAAGTTATGAATGTCTGTTCTCGCCGTTCCTGGCTAGATATAAACTGTCAATCACCTGTGGCGCATACCCGTACACCGCGGCCCGTGGTAAACGGGTATGCGCCACACGTGTCTAGTGGAAAGGGTCTGACGACGTACGCAACAAGATTTTAAAGTTATTCATGTCATGACCCGGCAGTCATTCGTCAACTCCTCTTACCCTCCCATGCAAATTTTGGTCTACACCAAGTTAAGGAGGCCATCATGAGAGCACCTAGACGTAGGCGGCTAGATAGATAGATAGATATACGTAGATAGAAACGCTCAAAGTGCAGAGGTTCGCTAAGAAATGCTTCGCATTGAAAACCAGACAGTCGTCAACATAGCGCAAGGCGCGAACAGCAATCCTTCCCAGGTTGGCATTGATGGCCCGGTCCACTTTAGACAGGAAGATGTCGCTAAGCACGGGCGCAACCTTGGAGCCGATGCAAACCCCCGACTTCTGGATGAATTGCTGCCCGCGCCGGGAGACGTACGTAGACGACAGATACATAGATAACACTTCTAAAAATGATTCTACAGAGATACCGCACTGCATAATAAAATTCTGCTCATCATAATCTCAGTAATACACTCTTTTACCGCTACCATTAGTTCTCGTTGTGGAATAGCATTAAACAAATCCTCAACGTCAATGCTAAATGCTTTGCAACCTCCTGGGTTACTATCCTGCAGGTACTGCACCACGTACTCTCCGGCGCGGGCAGCAATTCATTCAGAAGTCGGGGGTATGCATCGGCTCCAAGGTTGCGCCCGTGCTTAGCGACATCTTCCTGTCTAAAGTGGACCGGGCCATCAATGCCAACCTGGGAAGGATTACTGTGTGGAGCACACATAAGAAAACGACTCGACACGTCCGTCTAGCCCGAAGCCTAAAACCAACTAACTTTTTCTTTATTTTTCTGCGCCCCTCGCGCCAGCCTTGCTGCCGCGCCGCACGAGGTCACGTCACCCCCACCTTTCTATTTTCCTTTTTCCATCAAGAACCTCTTCTCACGTCCGACCTTTCTTCCTTCACTGTGCAATTCCGTCGATGTCGGTGGCGCTACAACTGTTCGCGCCTTGCGCTATGTGACGACTATCTGGTTTTTATTCATGATGCTCTGGGAGACCGTGTTGACGATGTTAAAAAGATTTTCATGGATTCGGGGATGGGCGTTAACTTCACTATTGAGCTGCCCAGTGGGAATGAACGGCAGTTTCTAGATATCGCTTGCTTTTTAAGGAGAACCATACATGCTGGCTCTTTCGACCCCGGTCATTAAAACTGCCCTTAAGTTTTTCTTCGGCACACTCAAAGACTGTAAAAAACGGAATCGTTCTGTCTAGCATTGGCTCTGCTCTTCGAAAATCTTGTGGTCACGTGGTAAAAGACAGTGTAGAACACCAGGTTTCCAGATTGTCTACTGCTGGGTATCCGAACTATGTGATAACAGGGGCCTGTGAAAAATAATCAGGAGGATTAAGAGTAGCGACACTGCCTCGGAGCGTGTTAACGACCGCGAGCAAAAAGATATGCTGTGATACCTTACCAGCATCAGGTTTCACACAACCTCAAGAACGTTGCGGAACGTTATGGTGTACAAGTTGTGTTTTCCGCCCCCCCAAAAATGGCCCGTTTATGTGTGCGTGTAATGAGTAAACTTGACAAAACACCTAGCAATAGTCCATTTGTTTGCCACGTTGACCACAGGAATACGTACGTTCCCTGCTTGTGCAGTAGTATATGAATTCCCTTTCATCTGTGGTCATGTCTATATCGGGAAAACGGGCCGATGATAAATATCCGTTAAGAGAACATTCAAAGAATTATTCTTCTAATGTTACTCCACGTAGCTAAGCATGCAGGGAATGTGAACAGGAGACGAAGAGGGCGTGCCACCCCTTTGGATAGACCAAGGTGCCGTGCCGTCACAAGGACCGCAATACATGGGAGCTCTACGAAGCTTATGCGATTGGAAAAACAAGGGCGTGTGTAAGCGATCCGTCGGTGCAGCTTGCTGACTGACTATGAAGTGCGGTATCTAGAATCTAGGTTTTGACATGGTGATTGACCCGTTCACGTGACAGTTTGGCGGAATGAGCTCATCCTTTTTTTTTAATTTCAGTGTCTATATGTCACCTTCACTCAATAAATTTCAGCTGTGAGTCTGCGCATGTGTTGTCCCCCTCTTTTTCTGTTCCTTGTTCCTTTTAGCGCAGTGTACCTTTGAAGAATAACATCAACCAACTAGCCCAACTTGCTGCTCCGTTTAAGTGAGGTCGGGGTAGCAGCAGCTCCCATCTTCAAAGAGCCAGTTATTTTTGTCTGGTTGTAGTTAGCAATATATAAAAAAATATTATGTACATTTAGAAACTGCAGATATACTTATACATGAAGTTCGTAGGGCTACTTTTATGTGAGTTATTGCAGAATAGCTTTCACATTGATTTTTCATGTCATAAAGCAGATACTTGCAATTCTGCGATGGAAAGTACGCGCCGTATTGTTTCAGAAACGCAAATGATTCCAATACAAGAGGCAATTCTTCAATACCACTAATGTGTGAGACAAAGTCTAATGCCACTAGATATTTTTTCCTGCAAGGCGAGCTGTGAAGGCATCGCGAAGGATAGACCACGGTGCTATGAAATGGACATCGCCCGAAGCGACAGTCGCGCTATTAATTATGCCGTAATGGATAGAGGTGAACACTGTATTAATTTCGGCCACATGGTATCCTTTGACGTGCGCGGATAAAGTAGAGCACAAAGTTTTTTTTTTCAATTTCACTGAGCTTCTACGGCAGTCTGCCACAGCGGCTTGAATCTAGCACGAGCCTTAGCGGAACATAGGCATCTAATGCTGAAGGTGGAAAATATGCTTCGCGCTAATACTTCTAAAAAGCGGTCGCAATAGATATGCATAATCAACGATCTTAAATGTGTCAAACTGAAGCGCTTACACGGGAGTGCGAACGGCCGAAACCGAACGCTGTCTCACCTGGTTTAGAAGAAAAGTAATACGTTTGTCTTTCAACGGTTCTGTGGACCGGAAAACAGGCAACTTACCTCGCACAGCTTGCTGGACTTCGGAGGCTTGAAGTTCTTCCGCCCTATTGTCTGCAGCCACGCTTTACGCCTTGTACTGTCGTGTTTTCAAGAGGCACAGAAAAGAGCGCCAACCCATTTCCCGACTGGGTGGAGCACCCGTAGGCGCAACAAGCAGTCATTTACGAGAATGCTCGTGTCGACCGCAGCAAATCTTTCGCACAGGCAGAAGACAGCGGGAAAAAGCATGCGCAGTCCCCCGTGCTGCAGCGAGGTCCGCAACTCTACCGACTCTACTGCACGAGGCAAACGGGCGAACCAGCGTAGGAAGAACATGGCTACCGGAAGCCGTTTTTAACCGGAAACGAGCAGCACCCAATCACATTCGCCGACGGCGCATCAATGGTTTTCGCTACTTAAGAACAACAGGGAAAAATCTAGGGACTTTAGTCCGTCTCATTCGGCGCGTTTTCAATAGAAGTTCAATTTTGTCGTTGCCTTAACACACCGCGAGGTGGCGACCTTAACACAAGCGTGGTAAAAGCGTTGGCCTCGCTCATAGCATCACGCTAATCCAAACCAAAAATAGCTCTGCGACGCGCGCCTGCCACACCTGGCTGTAACACCGCGTTCCTGCTCACGCGCTCGCCACGAGAAAAATCGCGGCGGGCTAGCGGGGCGGCACGACGCGCTTTGCGTTTCCTCTAGTCCGGCCGTGGTGTTCAATCACATTTAACATGCCGCGGGATGGCGACCAAGTTCTGCGTCCAATATGCGACGCTCTTCTGGCTATCACACCTTTCTTTGATTACGCTTTCCCCGCTGACTACTGGGTGATTCCACGAGAGATCGAACATGCCTGTCCGGTCGCAATTTTTGTTTTGCCTGAGTTTTTTATATGTTATGTGGGCACATTCAAAGTGCACGGAACTGAAAATTTTATTTCCAAGAAACGCTCCCAGCGCGCCAAAAAAAATATTTGAAGATGGCGGCGCGGGCCTCCCGTTTTGCTCACTGCAATGTTTTCGGATTTCACAGCCGAATTTAGCGCGAACTATAAACGATGTGTCGAAATTTTTTGTTGGTTTTAATACGCATTACTGTGAATTACATCCATGCTTTTTTTATGCCGTCCTCAAAAAGAAGAAAATGTGAAAAAATGGCAAACACGGCCGAAATCAAAAAAAGGGACCAAAGTTTGAGGCGCCTTGGCGCCTTTGCTACTTTAAACAGAAACTTGAAAACAATGTCAACTATAGAAAAGAGCCTTTGCAACATTTATACGGAAGAACATTTTCCTACAGGCAGCGCAAAAAAAGAAAAAAATAGTTAAAGAAGCGAGTTTTTTCAAAAAAGTACATCTTCAAAAAATAAATTTAAAAAACTCCGGTCTCAATTTTGACGACAATTTTTTATCGAAGAGCGCTTATGTCAATGAACACACGGTTTTAATATCACATGTCCTCATTTACTTTGTTTACGAGATATAACTGGCCAAAATGACCCTTGCTGTGTGTGCTCACTTCAGTGCGACTGATGGTTCTTATTAGCTTGCATTGTGCGTAAATCGCAGTTTTAATTATTCTGGTGCAGCAAAGCCTTGCTCTGATGGCTTTTCGTGAAGAAAAATGTGTTGTGAGATTTTATTTGTGTCTAGCGTGTGCAAAAGTGGGCTGCTGCCGCCCTCTAAATGGCTAACGTGTAAACAGTTTGCAGCCTACAACCTCGCCTACAATCATCAGAGGAAAGATGGGCGCGCCTGTTCAATATATCAATCGCTTCTTCTTCCTGAAGGAATGCCTGGTCTACCTCATCGCGGTTAGATGTAGACAGGTTTTCCTTGAGGAGCGTAAAGTAATGCAAGCAGAGTTCGCAGGTGTCGCGAAGATCCTCAGCCTATGACAGTAGCTTGTGAAGGTAGGCAACAACAAAAAGAGCAAAGAAAAAAAATTTGCGCAACGAAAACGTTTTCCTCAGCAATCTTCTTTTTGTGAACGCGTAAATAATCGGCACAGAACAATAGGACGTAGCCATGGGCCGCGCGAATCGCGTGTAGTGAACAGCTAGACCTAGAGCAAGTCGAAACGTTTATACTGAACGGCGCCGCACAAATTATCTCACACCTGCGTAGCTCTCATGAATGCCTTTCCAGAACTGCTCACGATTTAACATTTATGACTAAGGGTCTAACCGCTTTGGGCTGTGATAATTAATTTGTAGGCCACACTGATTGTCAAAACGAAGGGTAATCTCCGTCTGCATGGCGCCACCAACGACCTCTGCTGTCCTCGACGTGGGAAAGCACTTTAGTAAAGTGGCAACAAAACATCTTAAATTGGGCAGCTTCGGCCACTCATGGCTTAATCATGCCGCCCCGCACGTTTTCTGGCTGTTCAAACGCTGAGGTAAAGGTCGAGATGATACAGGAAGACGTTATCTGCGACGCCGAAAACATGTGTAGCGGGAAGTGAAATAAACGGCTCGGAAATCATTGAGCTAACTTTTTACAAATGTTGTTTAGGCACAGTGTGCGTCGAATGGGGAAGATGGTTAGAGGTACAATACACGTAATGGAAGGGAAGCAAGCAGGCAGTGAGAAAACAACTGCATAACAGCGCGCCTGCTGATTGTGGCATTTAGTTACAGATTAAGTTGGCTTTCGCTGCATAGAGATGCTTTATTCTGTGTTCGGGAGAGTTTTGACAAAGTGACCTAAACCATGTGTTCGCGGTTTCTCGCGTGCTTTTGATTAGCGAATACTGTCAGCGTAAGTTGAGGTTGTAAGCTGCAAACTACGTACGCGTTAGGCCTTTAGAGAGCGGCAGCAGCCCACCCCCGCACACGCTAGACACAATTAAAGTTTGAGAATACATTTTCTTTACGACAAGACATCATAGCAAAGTTTTACTGCAGGAAAATAATTAAAACTAGATTTACGTGCAATGCAAACTGATGACAATTATCAATCGCACTGAAGTAAGCACACACAGCAAGGGTAATTTTGGCCCGTTAAATCTCGTCAACAAAGCAAATGAGGACATACATATTTACATGGTATTTTCACTGACATATGCGCTCTTCGACAAAAAAATGTCGTCAATATTGAGGCCTGAGTTTTTTTGAAAATATACTTTTTTGAAGAAAACTCGCTTATTAACTATTTTCTTCTTATTTTGCGCTGCCTGTAGGAAAACGACTTCCGCATAAATGTTGCAAAGGCTCCTTTAAATACTTGACACTGTTTTCAAGTTTGTGTGTGAATTAGGAAAGGCGCCAAGGCGCAACAAACTTAGCAATCTTTGTTGATTTGGACCGGGTTTGCCATTTTTTTCACATTCTTTTTATTTTTGAGGACAGCATAAAAAAGCATGGATGTAATTCACAGTAATGCGTATTAAAACCAACAAAAAATTTTCGACACATCATTTATAGCTCGCGTTAAATTCGGCCGTGAAATCCGAAAACATTGCAGTGAGCAAAAACAGGAGGCCCGCGCCGCCACATTCAAATATTTTTTTGGCACGCTGGCAGCGTTT
The DNA here is from genome assembly GCF_013339695.2 of Rhipicephalus sanguineus. Classification (NCBI taxonomy): domain Eukaryota; kingdom Metazoa; phylum Arthropoda; class Arachnida; order Ixodida; family Ixodidae; genus Rhipicephalus; species Rhipicephalus sanguineus. Next base: position 201,313,817 of record NC_051179.1, read on the forward strand.
CTCGGAAATAAAATTTTCGGTTCCGTGCACTTTGAATGTGCCCACATAACATATAAAAAACCCAGGCAAAACAAAAATATCTACCGGACAGGCATGTTCGATCTCTCGTGGAATCACCCTACTACAGCTAACACAAGGGTTTTTTTAATCATTTAAAATGGACGTTAGTAGTCGGGATGGAGATGTGCTACCAATCATCGAAGTGGGTGCATACATGTTAAAGGGCCATTATCTGCCAGACTCAATATATACATTTTGCCAACTCTCTTATCTATGTACAGTAAACATTCACTTACTTCTCTAAGAGCACGCTTTACTTCCGTGTTATTCCGATTCCTATGACGGAGGGATCAACCATGTTTTTTTTTTCCAGAATTCAAGACAAAATGTTCTCCCCACGCCTCCCCCCCCTCAGCGTGCCACGCCGCCGCCGATCCGATGAAACCCGCGCCGTTCACACGCCGCCGCCGGTGATTTTGGGACTGGCGCACATGTCTAATTAGATCTCATCAAATAAAAGCTAAATTAATATAGAAAAGAATCTTGCTGTATTTTACTTTCGGTTAACTATGGAACATTGGAACAGTGGTTATTGTGTACATCTCTTTGACTGTTCTATGAAATCTTGCATGGCCTCGCATACTTTCCCGCTGCTGTGCCGGAGGATAAGTGGACCCAGAGATAGTAAATTTGAGGTTGTCAACTGTAATCCCATGATGGGTAACGGCGTTTGCAGAGATGTCTTTCGTAATGCAGAAAATTTTTGACAAGACATTAGGAAGTGTTGTATTGTTTCCGCTTCCCTACAATAAGAACAAAGCGATGAAGGTGTCACACCGGCTCTATATTAATAAAAATTTAATGATGGAAGACGACAACGAAACTTGGTAATTATAACTTCCAGATCTCTGTTATGACGTGTTGAACTTTTCCAGGTTGTCAATAGACGACTAAAATCCGGGGAATTTCCTAGAGATGGTATACTGAATTTTCGCATCATCATTTGCCTCCGAAATCGAGCCGCTGCTATAAAAGCTGAGTAGGGGTAATAATAATAGGTGGTCCGTCTAACGCCGCTTTCGGCAATGCATCAGCTGTTTCATTTAGAATAGACCTCTATGCCCAGGCACCCACACTAAACGAACGTACGTTAAGTGATGAGGTATTAGGGATTACAACTCTTTCAATGTTTCATATCACCGGATTCCGTGAGCGCACTGCACACTGATAAAGAAAACTAGGGCATCACGGACCCGCACGCGCGCTCTCCGTCCTCTCCTCCCTCTTTTGCTTCGCTGCCAGAACACGTTTGCCAATATGTCCGACGCGGGATGAAATAAATCTGATGGGTGGGAGAACAAGTACAGAGAGAGAGAGGAATTCTTGGCGAGAAAATGCCTTGCCGAGGCGGGATTGGAACCCCCGTACCCACGATTCCAAGGCGAGCGTCATGACCACTTGGCTATCCAGGCACACTAGCAGCCCAGAAGATAGCCTTGTATAGTATAGACCTTTTTTTTCGTGGGCGCCGCCATATTGCTTAGCGGGCGGCGCGTCTCTGGTCTGGCAACCCACTGGCATGTGCGAAGCTCCGCGTTTGTATGGGAGGTATGCGTGCGGCTGCAGTTGCGGTCGGTTTTTTTTCGTTCTGACGCGCTGAATTTCGTATCAAGAGATGCGGTCTACGTAGGAAATGAGTCTGTGAGACGTCCTGGAATGGTTTGATCCGTTCAAAGTCAATGATGTAATATACGTCGGCGCGAGCGTGTCGCAAGTGGTCGATGTCATATTTTCGGCACTGTCTGTTGGAAAACCACGCAAATATTTCGACTCGTAGCAGGGCAGGCAAGCTCCGCCACTCTTAAGGGATACATTTTTTTAGGGGCGAAGCTCCTTAAGGCGGCACCCGTTCGTCCCTCGTAGTCGTAGTCGTAGTCGTAGTCGTAGTAGTCGTAGTGCGTAATCAGTCCTTACGCTTTGACCTCCAAGGTGGTGCCGGTGGGAGATTTTTCCTGTGCGTTGTTAACAATAAAAAATTCGCAGCGTGCGCGTTAACTAAAAGCCGAATTCTTCTGTCTCTCATTCCCCATTAGCAGCCATTGGCATGTTCCAGTAGGAAACGTTAGTAGAAGTAGAAGTGTGAAGTGTTAGCTAAAGCGACTTCTTTCGTCTCTCATTACGATTAGCAGCCTGTTTTACCTCCAAGGTAGTGTCTGGTGAGATTTCTCCTGTGCGTGATTAAACAATAAAATTTTGTTCAAAACGCCGTCATTGTGAAATAAACCACGAAAAGACGCCAGATTTTGTTAAGAACGAGACGAGCTAAAACGGAAGCTGCTTAACGAAGACGCCAGA